>NW_010356728.1:7437-193610 GCF_000414095.1 Morus notabilis | reverse complement strand
TATTTTTTTTTTTTAAAAAAAAAAATAGCCACATCATAAAAATCTATTTAAGTAACTAAATGAGTTGTCTACCTGTAAAAAAAAATTTAAAATAAAAGGAGTTGTCAATATTTTTATTCATTGTGAAAATACCCTCCTCCAAAAAAAAAAAAAAAAAAAAAAAAAGGCCTAATAGGGAGAGAAATCCGTAAGGACATGTCTTTCATATGGGAAGGAATTTCTAAAATTTGAAATAAAAGTGAGGAGATGAGAACGAGAAATTGCGTGTTGATTTTGTGAGATAAAACACTGTAGCGAACCATGAATCATGATTCAAATCATAGTTTGAATCTTCCAACCAAACATGATAACCTAATAATGGCGTGTTGATTTTTTCTTAAAAAATAAAACTTGAAAATGGGTAAATTTAAACTCTGCATCTATGTTACCGTCACACCTACAACCATTTGAACCTTGTTTTATTTCAACATTGTTGTGTTCTGTTAAGCAATTATACAAACGTACATTCATCACAGAAATAAGCCATTTTAGTTTTTCAATATGTTTCGCTTAATCATTAAATTTAAAATATTTAGCTAAATCATGTCAACTTTGACGGTATTTATTAGGATAATTCTGTCAATATTGACATGTTTGTACAATCATATTAATCAGATAAGAATATGAACATTTGGCATTGAAATGTTTTAGAATTATCTTTGAAATTAGAGTTATTTATGAATTATATCATTTTTATTTATAAGGATTATTTAGGATTTACTTGAGTTTAAATTAGAAATTTGGTTATTATCAGAATTTATGTCTATAAATTATAGAGTAAATATTTTATATTTCTCACTTCGAACTTTGATGATTATTCTTTTTATTGAATAGCTTTGATGATTGATTGGATACAAATATTTACTCTATTTTTTCCTTCTATTTAATTCTTCGTGGCATCACTATGCATTGTCAATCTTATAAAGGTGATTGCAATGTTTTTTAGAAACAATGATGCAACAACTTTAATTGTACCATCTGTCTTCTATATCTTTCTAACAAAAATAAGGGCAAGATTTTGGTATAAACCCTCTCATCGTGTGCAATTTTGAAAATCACGTGAGAAATTTTTATTGTAATTTAATTAAAATATGATAAGTTGATAACTATGAGTTTCTCTGATAGATTCTGAAAAACATAACCCTTAAAAGTTTATATTTTTTAACTGTTAAATTTGTATAAAAAATTGTACGTTTTGCATATTAACCTAACGTGTTTTGATCAGATTTAAGAATCAGAAACTGATCATACTTAAAAGAGTGATCTCTCAAACAAAAATTAAAAAAACTAAAAAAACTGTCTTGTTGATTTTCGGGCGTTTAGGCCGTTGATTTATATGTCATTAATGCCTAGTAAGTAGTAAGATGACTAGTAAGTAGTAACATAACATAGACATGTACTTCCGAACTTAAGGGAGATGGGGAAGAAGAAAACACGTGAAAATGGTGGTCCTTGGCACATGAAGATAGAAGTTGTTATTGCGCATAGGATTAAGCCAAGTGTCAGTACTGATCCCAAAAGCAAACATTACATGGTGCTGACTCAGATTCTCATTAAAGTGAAAGAATGGAATCCTGGCTTCCAAAGATTAGGCGAAAAAAAAAAAAAAAAAAAAACAGAGAGAGAGAGAGAAAAGGGGACAAACCATTAATTTCTTGTCCAAATTACAACTTTACTTAAGACGGAAAAATAAAGGCTCCACCTTTATAGTAAGGTCGTCGCTTTTTTTCTTATCACTCTAGGTCATGGTTCATCCTCCACCTTAGAAGACTGCATCAAAACGATATGAGATATTTAAATTGTTGTCGTTTTCTGCCCCTCACATTTCCCCCATGACATGACCATGATGAGCTTGTGTGTTTCAAATCCAACTGTTTTCCGATGAGAAGGCATTATTATTGCTTGTTCAATTTTCTTTCTCTTGAATAGTGTTTAATTAATTATATATAGTCATTCTATTTAACAAATAAATATGAAAAAGTCAATTAATAAGCGTCTCAATTTTTTAAAATAAAATTACATGATATGATTAATTAAACATTATTTAAATATTAAAATTAGACAGATGGTCGTCTTTTTTTCGTCGTGGGATGAATTTACATTTATGCCCCTAATGTTTGACTACTACTACTCCAAGCAGTTAGGAGACAGTCTTGGCCACACCCTTCCTGGATTTTAAGAAGGTGTGCAGAGGATTTGTAGCCCAGTCCAACTAATGAGGGGTATAATAGTCTTTTCATCATGATCCTATCCAAATCCGTGGGCGCCAAGAATATGCCATTATGGGGGGACGGGTTATCCTTTTTGGTAAAAAAAAATTAGTGAGAATGTTAAAGTGATGTGTGTAGGGGATGAAGGCATATGATTGGTCAGATTTGGAGGTGGGGGCTCTTTAATCGCGGATTCATAGGGATTATTAAAATATTAGACACTAATTAATTAAAACTATTATAATGGTCCGCTAAAAAAAAAAAAAAAAAAAAGCTAACACTACATCCGAAGTAATCCCTTTTCTTAAAACTATAGTTAGGGGTCCAAATTGATGCTTATAGTTTCTATAAAAGAAAAAAGAATTGCGACCATTTTGACTTCAATTTTAGATCTTTTCAGGTGCAGATATCAAACAAGAATTGACAATTAAGCACACAAAAAAAAAAGAACAATATTATCCACACCACAGGGTCTAACTTATTTTTTAAGAGGGGAGTGGAAAAAAGAAGAGAATTTTGTAGTATTTTAGGCAAAATACTTTATGGGCAGGACATATTTAAATTTAGATGTGAATTTCCATATTTTGTTCATTTTATATAATTCAAATTTTGTTTGTTGGTGAAATTGATTTTAAAAGTATTTTTAATTTTATCGTTAAATTCTCAAAAAAAAAAAGAAAAAAAAAAATAGAAGGTGAAAAAACTAGCATGGTGGTATACGGTGGATTCCTGATTTGCTTTCTCATATAAGATTTGTTTCCTTATTATTTAATTATTACAAAGAAATAAAAGGAAAAGGCAAAAAATAAAAAATAAAGGGGGAAATTTAAGGAAGGTGGATCAGTATGGGTGAGAATCCACGTCGGCGTGAATCAATGGGTGCGCACTGCGCCGTTAAACATTCAGCAAACGAAACCGGAAAATTTCCCATTAAAAAAAGGGGAAAATTTCAGCCCACGAAACCGGAAAAACTTTAAATAATAATAACAAATTTAATTAACTTTTTTTTTTTTTTGCATTTATGACACATTTATAGAACATCGCATTGCAATTTTTTGTTTTTCTTTTTCAGTTCAAAGACTTGAAAAAAAAAATCCTTTTTCGGTTAATTAGTCTGTCATCAAATCCGCGTCTTTTTTTATTTTTTTTTCTTCTCTTCTTAATAAGCCCCGGTTTGTAGTTTTGTTTTATCAAAAAACAAAACAAGAACAACTTCGCTCACGTAGACCCGCTGAGTCGATCCTCAGCTTTCTCGCATTTTCTCGTGTTTTCTCGGGCATTTCCCCTCTCCTTTTCTCGCTCGGTGTTTCTTCTCCTCTTCAATGGTTATGGACGACAACGAGAGCTGCGGGAGTAGAATGCCGGACACGACGTCGTCATCGTCGCCGGTACGGACTCGGCAGCAGAGGCAGAAGCTCGAGGTCTACAATGAGGTCCTTCGTCGTCTCAAGAGTTCCAACAACAGCGAGACTGTTCTCCCTGGTTTCGACGACGAACTCTGGGCCCACTTTAATCGCCTCCCCGCTCGGTACCTTTGCCCTATCGTCTTCTTCGCTCTACTCTCGTACTTCCTTGTTTGTTTGAACCCTAATCTTCGTTTTTCTTCGTTAATACGTCTTTATGTATAAAACTACTCTTTTCATCACGGTTTTGCTTGATCTTGAATCCTTTTACAAAGATCAGTTCTCTTAAATGTTGGTTATGTAAAATCACTTTTTTATCTTTTTATTATTATTTTTTGACATTTTTTTTTTCATTTTGGATTGGATTTTGTTACGCTTTATTTTCTATTTGCTGGTAGTTAGTTGCTTGATGCTAGTTTTAGTAAATTAACTTCTTTTGGCTTAAGTTTATAGGATCTTCTGATATTTAGGCTTTTATTTTTACTAAAACGCATGATTTATTGCCGTCGATTTTGGATTTTTCTGTACCAAACTTACGAGTCATATATATCAGCGAGTTTTTTTAAAATTTTTTTTAATTTTTGGAGTTATTGTTTTGAGCGATTTGGTTGCATTGTATTGTAGGTATGCGCTGGATGTGAATGTGGAGAGAGCTGAAGATGTTCTTATGCACAAAAGATTGCTGCATTTGGCTCATAATCCCATTAACAGACCCGCCATTGAAGTCCGACTTGTACAAGTTAGTTTATTTAGAATCCTTCTCTTCATTGTTTCTTTTGATTTAGAGAACTATTATTGGTTATAATTTCTTTTTAACTATTATTGTTATTATTCTAAACTTTGTTTATTGGACTAATGCATCTTGGGTGTTTTTGTTTATGAATGTGTTTGTGCAGGTTCATCCCATTTCAGATGGAAATTCAGCGGCCTATCCGGTCTATTCAGGTTCACCTAGTAAAGACGTTGAACAAAGTTCTTCAGTTTATCCCAGCAGACAAAGGTATTGTATAACGTGTTCTAATAGCTATTCTAGTTGTCAAAATGCAGCTATAAAAAAATCTCATGATGGGTAATTTGTAACTAAACGTAGATTTTTTTTTTGGCTTTATTTTCTGCATTCATCTATGCTGATTTGTAATTCTCAGCAATTATGACAACTCTGGTTGGGTTTTCAAATATCAGTGTGCACCCACCACCTGCCTTTGGTTCATCTCCCAACCTTGAAGCGCTTGCACTTGACGCAAATAGCTTTGGTGATCAAGAGGATGAACGTTCTGTACATGCCAACATGCAGTTTGCTCGGTGATTACCTTTGTCCCTCTCTTTGTCTGTACCTCTCGTCTGGCTTAGTTTATGTCTTTCACTAAACCTCTCTATTAACAATTAGTTTTTGCATAGCTCATGTTTTATGGTTATTGATTTTGACTGAGATTCTGCTGTGGCTTATACTTGTTTTATGTTAGTTTCAAGAATATAAGAAGATTTTTTCTCTAGATTATCGATAATGTAAATTTTACTTCAGTTACTGAGGTAGCTCTTTGAACTATCTTCCTTTTACATGTCTTGTGAGTTGACCATAGTTTTCCTCTTTTTTGAGCTCAAGCCAAACTGAGATGTTAACCATGTGATCATGGCATTTTCTTCTCAATTTAACTTCTACCCATCACTTTCTCTTCTCTAGTTAGCTTTGAGTTTTGAAGTGTTTACATTGGAGCTCAGTATCTATACATTATGTATTATATGTATTACATGACCAAGCAACATCACATGTTAGGACTATTATCTCCCTCTCTCTTTTTCCTTCTTTCTTTTTTTCTTCTTTTTTTTTCCCCCTGTTGTTTTGTGCATGGAATCTGGTTGATACGTTGACCTTTCAATTTACTTGTTTCACGAAGCCTAAATATCTGCAACCTAACTTTCCATGATTTGTAATAACTAGTTACACGAGATAGCTCAATTTTCACTGATGAAGTCGGTAATTCTATTCGTATTTGTCTTAATTTAATTGCCAATGATGCAGACCCATGCATGAAATCACTTTGTCAACAGATGACAAGCCAAAACTACTAAGTCAGGTACTTATTTGTTTGAAATTAAATGATTCTTAGCAATGTTCATCTCATTCCCTCACTGTACTTGCCATAGTTGTTGCAATGACCCTATTTGGGACGGAGAAGAGATGAGTATGAGGTGTGAGATTACTTGTACTTTCTTCTCTGATTATAGCGAAACACTGTGGCAGCAAAGTGGACCTAGCTCTCACATTGCGAGTGAACCACAATAAATTTTGTGTTCTATATTTTCCGTTTTTCTTTCTTTATTTTGCTTTCATTAATCAGGGAATGGGAGTTAATTCCCAACATTTTTCAGTTAGTGAATGTGAGACTTTATAAGTTACTGTTGTAAGTCGATCAGGGATGACTCATTTCTTCTTGGTGCACTCTCCATTTTGGGTTAATGCACCTGAAACACGTTAATAAATATTTTATTGATTCATACCTTCAGTTACATTGTAGTCTTTCTCATTACTTCGTCATTGTTGCATTAAATTCTGTAGTTGACTTGCTTGCTTGCGGAGATGGGTCTCAACATCCAGGAAGCACATGCGTTTTCTACTACAGACGGTTACTCCTTGGATGTCTTTGTTGTTGATGGCTGGCCTTACGAGGTACATGCATCAAAATTTTTTCAATGAAGTCGCTGGAACGGACATTTCTTCTGCTGTAAAGAAACTAAGCATCAATAAATGAAAGTATGACATGTTATCAAGAGAATGGTGCACATGCTAAGCCACTGTAACAACTTTAATTAACTATAGAACCCATGATTTTTCGTGTAGCTTATTAGAAAGTATTATCTTGTATTGATTCAAACAAGGCTTCAACTTGAATAAATATGCTTCTTCTTCTTCTTCTTCTCCTTTTGTTTTCTTCTTCTTCTTCTTCTTTTGTTTTTTTTGTTTTTTTGTTTTTTTGCAAGATCCATGAATTTCATTTACATACATACTTGGTGTTGAAACAGGGAACAGAGCAGCTCAAAAGTACATTGGAAACGGAAGTTTTAAAAATGGAGGTAACTATTGCTCTTTAATCATTTTTTTTTTTTAAAGAAAGATATGTTGATGTTTCGATGGGTTATCCCTTGGTTGTGGTCAGCGTTATGCTAAGTGACGAGAACTTTGTGCTTTTCGGTAGCATTATTATTATTTGATGCGTTTATATTATGACGAATGCATTTGTTTTTAAAATTTTAATCTCGGATTATTATGCAGAGGCAGCCTTGGCCAACTTATCAATCACCTCTTGTTTGTGAAACTGATCAAACCAGGATCAAATGTGAACCTGAGCATTTGACAATCCCTGACGATGGCACTGATGTTTGGGAAATTAATCCTACACATTTGAAGTTTGAGAAAATGGTTGCGTCTGGGTCCTATGGTGATTTGTAAGTTCAATGCTCATTGCACTGGTTGGACATACGTGTTCTTGTTATTTTTGCCTAAACATTCTTTGGTTAGAGTTTCTGTTGACTAACTCTTTGAATCAAATCAGGTATAAAGGTACCTATTGTAGTCAGGAAGTGGCCATTAAAATTCTTAAGCCTGAGAGAATTAATACAGATATGCAGAGAGAGTTTGCCCAGGAGGTTTTTATAATGAGGTAGGTGTCATTAACAGTTGTGGACTCTTCAAGTAGAGTAGTTTTCCTTTTGGAATTCTCTCTCTCTCTCTCTCTCTCACAAACAGGGTTTTTTCTTGGACTTTCAGGAAAGTTCGGCACAAGAATGTTGTACAGTTCATAGGTGCCTGTACCAAACCTCCAAGCATGTGTATCGTTACAGGTGAATACCATTAATTTACTGTTACTGTACGTTACTTGACACAGACTTTTTTTCAGGCAGGAAGTCTTGTTCAAGTTGAAGTGTTAGCCATTAGGTTCTGCTGTGTGCAATATTTCCATAAGATTGTTTTTATCTTCCTGCAGAGTTTATGTCTGGGGGAAGTGTATATGACTACTTGCATAAGAAAAAGGGTTTCTTTAAGCTTCCATCCTTGCTCAAGGTTTCAATGGACATCTCCAAGGGAATGAGTTACTTGCACCAAAATAACATAATCCATAGAGATTTAAAAGCTGCTAATCTATTGATGGATGAGAATGGCGTAAGTGACAAAGTTCCTATTTTCCTTGATTTTAATATTTATACAATATTCCTTTTCCTCTTTATGTGCCTCATCTTAGTATAACTATTCCTGAAAACAGCTGTGTAAAACTGAACTGCAGAGTTTCTTTTTCTTATGATAGATATCAAGGGAACGAAATAATAATCTCGATGAAGAGCTACTGTTACTGGACTTTAATACTTATACCCGAGATAATCTATATTAATTATCCTTTGTTTTTGGTATACTTTTGTGGTGGATACTTTGATTTTATCAAACAAACTTCTGGTTCTCCTTCAAGTTCTTCCTTATCATTTCCAATGACATATCTAATCTGGATTCACGATCACCATTGTTTCTAATATCATATGCAAACATGTAATGGTTGATGAATGCTTTATTGTATGGTCTGTAAGTTCAGCATGTTTCAAACTTCTGATAAATGTTTTACCTCTCAGGTTGTTAAAGTCGCAGACTTCGGGGTTGCTAGAGTAAAAGCTCAATCTGGAGTTATGACAGCAGAAACTGGGACTTACCGGTGGATGGCTCCTGAGGTGAGTAAGCTTCAAATTTGTCTAATGTTTTAATAAAATATGTTATTTTGATTTTCTGACGGCAGTAATTTGCAGTACATGTATGATATATTTTTTTTTTTGGCTGGAAGTATAATAGTTGTCATATGTCTTCTCAAATTCAATACTTGCTCCCTATGTAACGCCCCGCAAGCAGCTAAAAACAACGCCCGCTCGTGAAAAACGTTAACTAAAATAAATAATATAGCTTAATAGAGAAATAATATCTATCACAAATACAATCTTCGATCAGAATTCTTAATTTACAAATTTTATTTCTTAAGATCTCCTAACTTGTCATGAGACCTTGAACCATTCTTGCTCAATCAACTGGAACTTCTATTTTAGTACTTACCTGCATCACGAGAACTATATGAGCGCAAACTCAGTAAGTAAACCATATACAATTTCCACTTTCAAATACTTTTCTTTAACATTTAGGGCCCTCTTGTATAATATTAATCTTGTGTTATTAGAACCTCTTTCATATGGTCCTTGTCATGGAATCTCTTATTCCTTCAAGATTTGGCCGATTTAGCCCTTCATCATATTTCAGTCGGCTCATAATAAGTACAAGATTCACATCATACTCAGAAATACTTTTCAAATCTCATGAAAACATGTTAACAATAGCATATATAAATTAAAAAATTTCATTAAAAATATACTATTATTCAAGTGATGCAATGGAAAGTCTACTTACCTTAAATTGCTTAAGAAGATAAATAGAACTTTTCTCTATTTTTTTTTCTTTCCGTTCACTTTCTCTTTTCTTTCATTCTCTCTCTCTCTCTCTCTCTCTCTCTTTTTCCTATCATGTTTTCGTACTCTCTAAAGTAGTAACAAACCTCTTCAACATATTTATATATGTAACCAATCCCTTATATCAAAGCAATCCGCGGCAGCAAGACAATAGGTCCCATGTGGCCACTCACTCGTTAATCCTTAGCTAACATTCATCAAGCCTAACAAGCATGAGTTGGCAGTTTCTTAGGCCATATCATCAAGGCTATAACTTAAGTCGTCATGTGGCTTTACATGGCCTTGGTAATCCACGTAAGGTCCTACCATTTACTTTAAACTCTCCAACTAGCACACTTAAAAATAATAGTGGTGACACCTAAATGACATTTATCTTGATAATAATACAAAACAAATTAAATTGTATTATTTTTCTTAACTAATCTAGTTACTTAAGAATACCGGGTATTACACCCAAAGTCCAACCTTACGATATTCTTTCAACAATTACTTTGAGTAGAGTGGTAATTGGCTTCCCGATGATGACATGATGCACACACTTGAAGGCCTTCAAAATTTTTTGACTTCATAATTAGTTTATTGGAATCTCGATAGCCGTCCAATATTATAATCAATGGAGCAAACTGCCATCACTGATGTGTAAATATGCAATGAATGATTGTCTGGTTAACATAGACCTGATGAGTAGTGTCACTTTAAACTCAAGTTTCCTGCTGTTGCCGTCATTCTGAGCTTTCTTTTGGGTCGCAAAAACATCCTTCCTGTATGAAATTTCGCAATAGAGTTCCATAAAAGACGGTTTCTGATGCAACAATCATATGAAAAAAAGTCAACGGCTACTTAAATGTTGTTGTGTCTGTTGCTTTTAACTCTCTCAAGCCGTAAGGCATTATTCAGTTTCCTTGTCGTTGGTTAATGTTCAATACTATATCATATGAACGTAACTTATCATGTCATTTTCTTACAACAGTTCTTTTGCATTGAAGGTTATCGAACACAAGCCATATGATCACAAGGCTGACATTTTTAGTTTTGGAGTTGTTTTATGGGAGTTACTAACTGGAAAGGTATTGCATGTCGACGGGAATCCTAATTTGACGCGGTTGTTTCTTTTGTTCATTTTAGTTTAAATTTTTCTCCTGTTTCAATTGGCAGCTTCCATATGAATACTTAACCCCATTACAAGCAGCTGTTGGAGTCGTCCAATCGGTAAATTACCGATCCCACAACACTATTAAGCTAGTTTAATTTACTGTCCAACAATGTTGCTTGTGTTAAGTCAGGACAAGTAATCTTATTAGACAACTTCGAGTCTAGCTGGTCGAGTGTCCGAATATGAACAAAAAGGATCAATTATCACTGACTAGGAAGGTGATATATTATGTGTCATGTGAAAGCATATCATACCTTGATTACAGGTAAGTTTTTGTTTACTTTCAGGGTCTACGTCCTCCTATCCCAAAGCACACTCATCCAAAGCTTGTTGAGATTCTTGAGAGATGCTGGGAAAAAGACCCGGCATTACGACCCGATTTCTCTGAGATTATAGAGATGTTGCAACAATTAGCCAAGGAGGTAAGTCTTGCTGCATATGGTCAAAAGTCACTCAAGACTTTCATAATTTTCATTTTCTTCGCATGTTTCTTGATCAATTAATGATGCTCTTTCCTTTCACATAATTCGTAGTTTATGATTCTTCGAGATTGACATTTTGGTAAGACTCGTTTCGTTTCGTTTTAAGGTGGGAGATGAAGTAGAGGAACGCCGTAAGTCATCATCTGGCAGATTCTTGTCCGTCCTTAGACGGGGTCATCACTGAGAGACGTAGCTGATGATTTTACTATCATAACATGAGCTTATAATTTAGTACGTAGGGCTATTTCCCACCCATTTTCACATGACAACCATGTACAGTAATACCTTCCCCAGTTGTTAACCTTTTTTTTTTTTTTTTTTTTTTTTTTTTTTTTTTTTTTTTTCTGTTAGCTCATCCATTTTTTAAATCGACCATTTGCCCTTTTCTTCGGGAGTAACATATTATAGCTTATAAAGGATGATGGTTTTGGATGAGCATTTGTACACCTCACGTGATACCCTGCGGCTTCATTATAAGAAACATTGTTGACCGAAGTTCCTTCGACCAATTGTTGGCTTTCCTTGTCCTTGATGCTGTGTACATTACTTTCAAACATTTTTTTTTCTTGGATTAGTTACAAAAATTTCGATTGAATTGTGACTCTTATGACACTTCCAAATTTTAAAATCTGAAATTCGTTTCTTCAAATTTTGTTCCGTTAATAACTTTACCCCTTATATTATATTAAGTGACGAAATTTATCATGTGTCATTTATAACTGTTTCTAGTGAGAATTGAGTGCGAAATTACATTTCTATCCTCTTAATGAAAGAATCTGTTTATTGCCGTTTATCCCTCTAGATAACGCGGCAACGTCTTCACCAACGTTTGTTTTCTTTCTTATTATTATTTAATAAAAAAATTAAAAAAAAAAAAAACTTGTCTTATTTGCTTATTGGATATTGTAAGCGTCCATTTGGCCTTGTTTGAAGAAAGAATATCTAAGCAGAATGAATCTTAAACCGTCGAAACTTTTGGTTCTAAATATATTTGCCTATTTTTTACTGGGTTTATTCTTCGCCTGCAAGTAGATTTCCCAACAACAGGGGTATATTATAAATGTATTCGTATTCTTTTTTTTTTTTTTAATTTCGGATGCCATTTTCTTCATTCCTTCATAGTTTTCAGAGATGAATGGTGTAATTGAAGGTGATAAGATTAATCTGAACATTCCATGCCACTTCAACTCTTCAAAAGCTTTCCACGAAAGAAGAGTCACCGAAGAATAATCTTCATAAATATGTTCCTTTACAATGTCTTTCGAGATTACATAGGTTATATTAAGTGATAGGATTCATATCACCACTTTTTCTTTGTTGCAGCCATTGAGAGTTATTCAACAGGTTTTGGGCTTCAATTTCTCCAAATTTTTTAATTTTTTGGTCAGGCTTCTAACACTAAAAACCTAAATGTCAAGAGTTAACCTTTATTTTGAGTTTTTTTAACGCTTTTGTTCATAAATTAAGTCTTTTGCAGGTCATGTTATGATAATACTCTCCTTATATGAGTCATATATCTTTCATGTGACTAATTTCGTCACTCAATAGAACAGAAAGGGTAAAATTGTTAACAGAATAAAATTCAAAGGAACAAATATTATTATTTAAAGTTCGGAAGTTAAAGTGTTATAAATGTCGTATTCGGAGAAAATTTTTTATTAATCAGGAACAAATATTATTATTTAAAGTTCGGAAGTTAAAGTGTTATAAATGTTCGGAGAAAATTTTTTATTAATCTTTTTTTTTTTATTTTTCCTTTTTAATGATTTCAGCTAAAGAAATTTGCTCCCCTCTACATTGCGAACATGTCACGACTCAAGTCTCGCGCTTGCTCCATAATTGTGTCAATTTTGATTTGCTGTTGCTTTCCATTGGTACGCTATTATGAAGAAGTACAAAATTTCAGACACAATTTCATTCACCGAAGAAAATCCATAATCAGACATTCATCTCTTCTTTCATGCTAAATACCAATTAGGAAGTGGATGTTTAGATAACACGCCCATCAGGTTGGCCCATCATAAAGTGACACAATTGGGACACTTTTTAAGTGGATGCCGAAAGTAACTTATCTTTTGACACGGGAGTAAGGTCTATTTGAGATAGTTTGTGTTTGTACTATTTACGGGAGTAAGGTCTATTTGAGATAGTTTGTGTTTGTACTATTTTTAAGTAATAAAAGAAAATAAGTATAAGTTGAGGTTTTTTTTATTAGTATTTTAGATAGTATCTGAAAAGGGACTTTTATATTTAAAAAGAACTTTCGAATCTGTTTAGGTAAAAAAGTTTAAAACACTTATTATTTTAAAAGGTAATGTGATAAAAAATATATGGATTGAATATTTAATTTGTTGTTCACAAATAAAAGATTAAAAATATAAATGAAAAACACTAAGGAGATGACTTGTTCTAAAAGTGTTTAAAAAAATCAAAAGCACTTTAAAGTTGTCCATCCAAATAGGTTTAAAAGCAGCTTAAAACTAAATAAGTTAAAAGCAGTTTTTTTTAAACCAATCCAAACGGGTCCTAAATTGGACCGAAATTGGACCGTTACAGCTTAATTTTTTTATTTTTTATTTTTACATAATATCCTCTAAATTTTTAGTACCCGTTTTAGTTTACACGTTTGAAACTATGATTCTGATTTTGTTACAATATTTTTCTCTTACTAGAAATTTGAATAAGAAAAGTTTATGCCAATGAGTTCTCTCACAAAATTTGAATTTAAAATCAAGACCGCTGATTAAAACGCGTGAACCAAATAGACCATTAATTTTTACAAATCACATCTTGAACTTTCAAATCAATGACTATTGAAGTTGTTCGGGACGCGAGATTTGTATATGATCTGAATTGAAAAATGATTGGCAATGTTTTTCACGTGTGAATCTTGTGTCTTAAACCGCCAATGTGATAATGTTCATTAGCTATTGAGCTTCAATTGCTACTTATTTAAAAATTCACAGTGTAATTTGTCAGTGTGAAAGTTTAGAGTGTATTATACAAAAAAAAAGTTAAACCTACGAATGGTCCTCGAGGTTTTACCTTTAATCCCAATTTAGTCCATGAATTTTAAAATGTTTCACATTTAGTCTCTGAGGTTTTATTTTGTTTCAATTTTGACAGAATTGGGAAAAATTAAGGACCAAAATTAAAAACAAATAAAATTTAGGGATTATCTGTGAAATTTAGCTTTTATTTTTTGTATTGTTTCAATCCCTAAACTTTATATTTTTTAAGTATAGTCCTATTTTTCTCAGTTTCAGTCAAAAATTTAACACTTAACTAACGGAATGACCGAAACTGAAATAGAGTAAAATTTCAGAGACTAATTGTGGGATGTTGTAAAAGTCAAGGACTAAAGTGAAATTGAGGGTAAACCTCAAGGATCATTTGTGGGATTAAGCAAAAAAAAATGAAAATTTTAAAGTGTAATAGTGCAATTTAAACTCAGAGAAAATTGTTGAACTTACCTTTAAAGTGCATAAATGTGAATTTTTACTTATTACTCTTGATTAATACTCATTTGACTAATACTATAAAGGATATTAATGAAAGGTATTTTTCTCGTTTCCTCATTTACTCATGATATCATTAACTTGAGAGAAATTTACTGTGCATGGTCTGAGTTTTTACCCTTTATTCTTAATTAATATCTTTTTTATTAATATAATTATTTAACTAAAAAAATATTAATAAAGAATAAGAGGTAAAAATCTAAACTCACTGAGAATTTGTCTCCCTTTCCAATATCTTGATAAGAGGGGCTATCGACCTTATTTGAGCTCAATACGACATTCAAATCCTCAATTTTTCAAACGATTAAGTCATGACAACTTGGACGTAAGATGGTCATCCAGCAAGCAACGTGACATCAAGTTGAAACACAAAATGCAGTTCAATATCAGAATTCGGGAATTATATCATTATCTTACCGTGACATATAATTCAATAGTATGATATATCGATAGTCGAGTTCCTGAATACTACATCAGCCTACCATCCTATGAATGAAAAAAAAAATGGTGCTCAACTACTACCGAAGACATTGTAATTAATACAGGTTTCGAATCGTGGCCAAAACTACAAATGCTTTATCTTTACTTTTTTAAATTGGTACCTGTCAAATAATTTAACGAGCGTTAGCTGAAAAAATTAATCTAAATCGTTAAAATTAACGCGTAATTTTAACGGTACGAGCATTCGTCAAGTTCACATATTTAAATAAAAAATTAAATATTTTTATAAAAAAAAATATATTATATTCGATTAATTTAAATTATGGTTCGAACAAACAACTACTTTTTAACCATCATCCAAGCCGTGAAAACTGAAAAGATATTGCATAAATGTGGGGGGTGCCGGGACACATGAGCATTTTCAGTCTTATTGTCAAAAAGTGCAACGGAACAGGCATAAATGTCCTTTAATTGAACTGAAACTTCTGGACATGACTAGATTAATGACGTTAATAATACATATATTAAAGTGAGAATATAATAAAACTAGTTTGAAAAAACGAAAAAAGTGGGCTTGAGATGTCAACTGCTTTTGATGCACAATGGCCCACAAAGGAACCAATGAATTGGGATTTTGGTGGATTCAGTAAATAATATTGGTACGTGTGAAATGATTATGCTTACCATCTTTGCATGGCTCTTCATTATCATGCGTAGTAGACTATTACCTTTTCAAAACCAGAACATTTATCGTGCTGTTATGGAGGCAGGATGGACAGGCATTTCAGTTAAAACCCTCGAAAGTTCCAGCAAAAAAAACAAAAGAAAAAGAAAAAGAAAGGGTATTAAACCTTCACTTGAAAGAAAACAAAATAAAGATTCCTTTGAGAACAAAATATAACAAAGATTCATTTAAAAAAAGAATATTTTTTAAAAATACTCCTTAAAATAAAATATCGTTTTATTTTTATCATTTAACATTAACCCGTATACTTCTATTTTTTAAACTAGAAAACTAATCAAGCCATACTTTTAATAAGTTAAATAATTAATGAGATAGAATCTGTAATTATATATATATAACAAATGCTAATAATCATTGCCACGGGCTTGCAAATGCTAATTTTACACGGTTTATAATGGCATTTGTGTAAGGTGGGCGAACCTCAAAGTTCGGGTAAGCTTAGCTGTCTCTCTGTCTTGTTTTGATTGTCGACATGGTAGATATTTGTTTATTTATAATGGAAGATGAAATAAGCCACGACAAATTAGTGAACTAGATAGAATTTTGTATTCTGGCGATAGAGAATTTTTCATACCCTATAAAAAAAGTTTTTAAAAAATGGATACAAAATTGTAAATTGGTTTATGAGGTAAAATATTGTGTTTGTGGTACGCATTGTAAATGAATCCTCAAATTTGTTTTTAATAAATCTTATTTTCTGAAAAAAATAAAGAATCTTCTTTGCACCTTGCGTAAATCTGTATTTTTTTATATTCTAAAAATAGGAAAGAAATTTCCAACAATTGTTGACATTATTTTAAAGGGATAATTACATATTTATTCCGTGCATTTTATCAAACCGTAGATTTTTAAATTTTTTTTATAAAATAAATTATTTTCTTTCTGTTTTGCATGTCACATTAAAAAATATATATTTTTAAGAAACGCTAAATATAAATAGTGAAAAGATAAAACTATCCTTAAAAATGTACTACTATAATATTTTTTATCGTTTATTTTGACAGAATTGTAAGGGATATCATGGGCATTTTGTCATATGTACTTTTTGTTTTTTGTTAGTAAAACGTACGCAGGAAGTATTTTTCGTTCTTATATGATGTATTAAATAAAATCGAGTGATACTATTTTCTTTTCCAAAAACGCAAAATATTTTTTATACCCATCCCATTTTTAAATTTTTAACAAACAATTCATCATCTATTAACATGTGGCGAATTGTACTTGGAATTTTCTCATAGCAAAGAAAGCCAACATCCCTTAACAAGTGACGTTATAAAGATCAAGGGATATATATATATATATATAGACACACGCATATATTTGAAGGAACATTATATTTGAAGGAGCATTATATTTTTTTTCTTAATTGGTCGACTTTGAAATTACGCTAAGTACTCTATAATAGGCCTCATTTCTGTCTTTTTCACACAAAAAAAAAAGAACATTTTTGTCTTTTGTAACACATATTGTTATAAGATTCGTTTTTAGTTATGAATTATAGTTTTTAATTCTCTACAGTATTTTTCTCTAATAAAAATTTTAAATTTTAAAAATTAAAATCACGAATCATGATTTTGAGTCCATAAACTAAACGTCGTAAAAATTTAAGTGGAATGAAATCTTTACAAATCAGAAAAAAGACCATCTTAATCAATGATCAATCAAATATCACAGAAAATGTTTATCCACGACATTCCTTTTTTGTCCATTGTGCACTCACGCCCTCCCATTTTGGGAGACGTTTGGTTTATGAATTAGAATCATATAATTAGAATCATTTTTTATTTACGTGTATTTTTTATGAGAAAAAATACTATAACAAATTATGAACCATGATTCGAATCGGGGTACGAATCCCTCAACCAAACAACTCATAATTTCCACGCATTTTCCTAAAAAAACCGGGAAAGAATATTCCTAATTTACCTTTCATATAGCTTTTAATTATACATACTATTTATTGTCGCATTACACGTGTCATTTCGTTATGGTTCTTACGATCTGCCGCGTAATTTTAAAAAACCAATAAGTCAAATCGTCAAACAACAAGCAGCGGCAAATTTTCCTCAGTGTGCTCATTACTGTTTCGACACGTCGCGTACACCTCACCAAAATTTTAACGTTACAGCTTGGTGATCCTAACCTTATAACACCTCCATCAGAAGAACGCCACGTACCCTGATTGGAGCACATTCGAAGCTCGAATGCTGACGGACCAGCCATTTAAGAACTTTAGGCTTGTGTTGGGATCTTTGTTCTTATATACTGGCAGTGCATATAAATTGTAAGCAATTGGGACACGTATGATTAAAACTTGGGACAGCTCGTGGTTCACCATTCCCAGGTATACTCCAATTATACAGGTGAAATGACGATAACACCTTTGAGGCTTTCACCAAATATTAATTACTATCCAAAGCAATGTTCTAGACAGTTCTTTATCAGCAATAAGAAAACATTTATAAAATGTAGAGAGAAAAATTTATGATAAGGGCAAAAAATTCCATTGTGTTGTTTTAATTTTGGACCATATATATCATACAAGAACTAAGAAGATAGACTAATGGTCTTTTTACAAAGAAAATTACATTTTATAAAAATACTAATAAACAATAGTCTTAGTATAATGTTAACCTATCAGAAAGACACATACGTTTGAGGCTTGAAACTGGAAAAGTACCTTGACATACTAACAACGAGCAGACTAAAAACTCAACTAGAGAAAACCTCTCTCTTCAACATAAATTGTCAAGCACTGGAGGGGCAAGTTGTCAAAACCCCACTGAAAAAGGACATCTACACGACATATAAAAAATTATAACCGGACTAAGACCACCCTATCGACATTAAGCTGAACACCTAAATCTAATAAAAAAATAACAAACCAGACGAGAGTCGGGTGGGAAAATCACTAACCTTATTACAAACACAAAAGTGGCAACAAGAAAAAAACCTCCGACCACCGCTGGTAGAAACTTCTGGTGAAGGGCGTTCGGCCAAAGGACCATAAAGAAAGATAGCCAGCGGAGAGATGTGAGCCACGAAGCGGAAAACTTCCTTAAAAAGAAGATCATCCATTCAGCTTCTAAGCTCGTAATCGATTCAAATCTACCCAAACGAAACCACCACACCTTATATCACCACCACCAACGAGAAGCTCACAACGAGATGAGTCGGCGAACTAAATTTCACGATCGAGAGCCCAACAACGTGCCTAAAAACAATACTAGAGCTCCCGTTAGCATCTGTTTCTCAAAGACTTTCTCGCTCTCACTTTTAACTCTCTCTCTAGAAAAGGCTTTGGAAAAAATGTAGAAGTTTCCTTTATATATATATTTTTTCCCTTTTTAGCGTTAGCTTTAATAGGTAAGTTTACAATTTTCTTTACATTTTTCGTCTGAGTCAGATTATTTTAATGAAGAATCAAATTCGAAAAAAAAAATGTCAACTTCTCTCTCTTGAACTTAGTAGTGTCATTTTCTTATATTTTTTTTCCTTTTCAGCGTTGGCTTTAAATAAGTAATTTTACATTTATTCACGTCTTCGGCTCTCCTCATTGAAAATTTTCATTAAGAATCACATTTGAAAAAGAAAATTATATTTAACCTTTCTATTTTATTATGTCATGGAATCACATAACATAAAAAAGGAACGGATGGCAGAATCGCAATTAAACAGAAAACCAATGGTTATTCCACTTGCATGATATAATAATTAATATTATTACATATAAAAAAGTTAATAAATCTCAACAAAGTTGAACGCCTAACCCATGCAAACCGGTCCAGCTTTTTAGCTTTTTAGCGCCTTTATATATACATGTCTTTCCCTCGAACCTCATCGGCGCCACATGTTCTTCTCTGTTGTCGCAACTTCTTCACACTCCCAAACCTCCTCTCTCTCTAGAATTAATATTAATTATAACAATCCCAATCCCAGGTTTCCATTTTTAATCTCTCACTCACTGACTACACGCGTCAAACTGATTTCTCTTCATCACTATAAAACAAATTAAAACCCAACACATTTTGATTAGTTTCCTTTTCTTCTCAGTTATATATAATCCTTTCCTCTTTTCTTCCCAAACAAATAATTTGACTTGGAGCGAGCCCAGAATTATTGGCAATAATTTATTGTGACAGTCACTTTTATGTTCGGCCAATACACTACTAATAATGGATTTCTCGCTCAAGAAGTCGTTTAAATCCCACGGCTCCTACAAAAATTCGAGAAAGATCTCCGCCGGTGGAGGAAATCCGGATAACAGCCACGAGGAGCTTCCGATTCTCTCCGATCACGACTTCGACGACAATCACCACGTTCAGCATTATCGCCGCCTCAATGACAACGGCAAAATGGGAGGCGCCTCCACCGGTCGGAACGAGGTAATCGTGAAAATCGACGAGGGCGGCAATCCTCCCGCCGCCGCGTCGGACCAGTCAAGAAACGCTGAGAACTTTTGGCGGGAAAACAGCTACGGTGCCTGGAAGGAGAATGCGAATGTCCGCGACGGTGGTGGCTCCGGGGAAAGCTTTCACTTTGCGCAGACTACGGAGGATCCGCCGTCGAAGCTGATTAGGCAGTTTTTGCACAGGCAGAAGGCCTCCGGCGACATATCGCTGGACATGGATTTGGAGATGGAGGAGCTCCGCCGCAGCGCCGGCAGCGGAGGAGAGCTTGATTTGACGCCGGTGTCGGAGTCACCGCAGAACTCGAGGTCGTCGAGGGAGCTGAAGGTCTCGCTCCATCCGTCGCCGTCGGATGTCGGGTCCGAGATCTCTCAAAACGACGCCGTGCGGCGTCGTTTCAAGGACTCTCCGAACGACAACGACGAGTCTCTGGAGCGCCGCGAGCGCGACGGCGAGGAGGTCGTGAGGTGCACATCGAACGCGTCGTTTCAGCGCGAGATTTCGTTCCAGAGAAGGTCCAGCTTCTTGCGGGTGAAGACCAGGTCCAGACTCCAAGACCCGCCCGAAGAGCCCGATATGCGCTCGGGCCGGATTCCTAAATCGGGCCAGATTCCGAGGTCCGGGCCGATTCCCAGGTCGGGGCCGATGAAGTCCGGATTACTGGGAAAAGACGAAGAAGAGGATGATCCATTTTCTGATGAAGATTTACCTGACGAGTTCAAGAAGGCGAATTTAAGCGCTCTAACGCTTCTTCAATGGGCAAGCTTAATCTTAATAGTGGGGCTTTTTGCTTGTACTCTTTCGATTCATTATTTGAGGCACAAAAATCTGCTGAAACTGAAGCTTTGGAAATGGGAGGTTCTGATCTTGGTTTTGATCTGTGGGAGATTGGTCTCCGGTTGGGGAATTCGAATAGCCGTGTTCTTCTTCGAGAGGAATTTTCTTTTGCGGAAAAGGGTTTTGTACTTTGTCTATGGCGTTAGAAAGGCCGTTCAGAACTGTCTCTGGCTTGGTCTGGTTTTGATCGCTTGGCATTTCTTGTTCGACAAGAGAGTCGAGAGAGAGACCAGAAGCGAATCACTTAAGTACGTGACCAAAGTCTTAATCTGCTTCTTGGTGGGGACTTTGCTATGGCTTGTTAAGACACTGATAGTGAAAGTCCTAGCTTCTTCATTCCATGTCAGCACATACTTTGATAGGATCCAAGACTCTCTGTTTAATCAATTCGTGATCGAAACCCTCTCGGGTCCGCCATTGATCGAGATATACAAAACAGAGGAGGAAGAGGAGCGGCTCGCTGATGAGGTTGAGAAGCTGCAAAACGCCGGGGCTACCATCCCTCCGGACCTCGCGTTTTCGTCGGCGCTTCCGAGGACGAGCAGGGTTATCGGGAGTGGAAGGCTGTCGAGAACGTGGAAGAGCTCGAAGCTGTCGCGGTCACTTAGCAAGATAGGCGATGAGGGGATCACCATTGATCACTTGCACAAGCTGAATCCCAAGAATGTGTCAGCTTGGAATATGAAGAGGCTAATGAGGATGGTTAGGCATGGCACTCTTACTACGTTGGATGAGCAGATTGTGGATTCGACTCATGAGGACGAGTCCGCCACGCAGATTAGAAGCGAGGTCGAGGCCAAGGCTGCCGCGAAAAAGATTTTTCAGAATGTGGCTAGGCGAGGCTCCAAGTAAGTTCTTGGTGTTCCTTTTTTTTGTTTTTTCCTTATATTTTGTTTCAAAGTGCAGCTTTTTCATGCATAATTAGTTTCAACTAGTTTCCTAATGCAAATTTGATTTGGATTTAAATTTTCAAAGGTGCTTTTGAATTTTGATTTATTGTTATGATTGAGACATACTATAGATACTTGAACTGTATCTGCTTTGATTAGTGGTTGGGACCACCCTCGAAGTCCTACCGTAGGCTTCAAAGCTTAGTATTTGTGTATCTTGCTTAGATGTTTAATATTGGAACTAGAATTGTTTGGATTTTTTTGTTATTTCTTCATGCGACAGAGAATGAAGATGTCATTTGTTTTGTTGGGACCACCCTCGAAGTCCTACCGTAGGCTTCAAAGCTTAGTATTTGTGTATCTTGCTTAGATGTTTAATATTGGAACTAGAATTGTTTGGATTTTTTTGTTATTTCTTCATGCGACAGAGAATGAAGATGTCATTTGTTTTGACTTTTGTGGTTATGGGTTATTAGTCATATTGATAATGTTCTTTCCTCCTTTTATCTGTTTGGCATGCTCCTTTTTTGTTTCGTTTTTGATAGAGATAATCATTCAAGTGAACGACTAAGCAGCTTGATAATGTTCCTTTTTTTTTTCTTCCTCTAATTCCTTGTCGTCAACTTTGTCTCTATTGTAAATAGTAATGATTTACAATTTTCCCTCTCCTATTTATTTGACAGGTTCATCTGCCTGGAAGATTTAATGCGTTTCATGCGAGAAGACGAGGCTGTGAAGACCATGTCTCTCTTTGAAGGAGCATCTGAGAGCCAAAGAATAAGCAAATCGTCCTTAAAAAACTGGGTGGTAAGTATCTTTATAAGGAGACAATAAGGTCACATTCGTAGAAGAATCTAAGAAAAAAAGTCGCATTCTTTTTTCTTTACTTTAAAAGGAGAGAAATTTTTTTTTTTTTTTTTTTTTTTTTTTTTTCTTCTACTAGTTGTTACTAGTTTGATAATTAAGGCAAATTTGTTCCAGGTCAATGCATTCAGAGAGCGCAGAGCACTTGCCTTGACACTAAATGATACAAAAACTGCCGTCAACAAACTTCATCGCATAGTGAACGTAATAGTCGCCATTGTTATAGGAGTTATATGGCTTCTTATACTGGGAATTGCCACCAGCAAATTTCTACTATTTATCAGCTCGCAGCTAGTCCTTGTAGCATTCATTTTTGGAAACACATGCAAGACAGTGTTCGAAGCAATTGTTTTCTTATTTGTGATGCACCCTTTTGATGTGGGAGACCGGTGCGAAATCGATGGAGTTCAGGTGACGATCTATCTCCACTTGTGTTTTTTTATATTCTGTGCCAATTCTCTTGTATGTGTTTGGCCTAATTTGTGTGTTTTGACAACAACTTTTCAGATGGTTGTAGAAGAGATGAACATCTTGACTACAGTTTTCCTGAGGTATGACAATGCGAAGATAATATTCCCGAACAGTGTTCTTGCCACTAAGGCCATCGACAACTTCTACCGCAGCCCGGACATGGGAGATGGAATCGAATTCAGCATCCACGTAGCTACTCCGGCTGATAAGATCGCTGCCATGAGGCAGAGAATAACAAAGTATGATTTGTGGAGACACAATTTTCTTGCTTTGTTTTAACTGTGCTTGATATGCTGTTGATACATTTTACTGACAAATTTCTTATTCATATCTCATTTCAGTTATGTTGAGAACAAGAAGGAGCATTGGTATCCAGCGCCAATGGTTATAATGAAAGACCTTGATGAACTAAACAGGGTGAGAATGGCCGTGTGGTTGTGCCACAGAATCAACCACCAAGACATGGGAGAGAGGTATGCAAGAAGGTCTCTTCTGATTGAAGAAATGGTCAAGATTTTCCAGGAACTCGACATCCAATACCGTCTTCTTCCCATTGACATCAATGTCCGTGCCATGCCCTCCGTGGCCCCTGTGCCGACCTCTACTTGGCTTCCCCCTAATTGGACTGCAACTACAACCTGAAGTAAGTAAGGAAGAATGATCAATCAATGTGATCTCCTTTGAGAAGGAAAGCATGTGAACCCCATTGGGCATTGGAGGTTCTCAGCAGTCGGTCAGCACTGCGCGGCTTGGGTTTGTCTTCATAAAGAGAGCGTAGGATTTCTGTAGGGAATTGAAATGATATTTTTCTCTTTGATATTTTTTAGTTGGTTAAATCTTCAGAGGAAATAGCTGCTTTTAGTACAAATGAGAAAAGCTTAAGAGAAGGTTTGTTAATTTTTGTTTATGCGTTTCATATCTAATTGGTTTATGAAATTACATATAGTAATAGTATCCAATCTATTGGCTTCATTTCGATGGTAACAAATTGGTTAAAAATTAAACGTTAGTAATGTTGTAAATATATAAATTACTCTTTATTATCCTCTAAAGTTGTCTAGTTTTCTCTATATTGTTTTCTTTTCATTTCCGGAATTATAAAAGAAAGTGATTCATAGGGGGGAACGTTGTACTAGTTTTTTCCTCCCGTGTTTAGCTCCATTACTCGTTCAAAACTTTGGGCAATATATACATAAATGTCCTTTTAGAGGATCTGAGTCTAAAAATGTCTGCTATCTCATTTATTTACAGAACTACCCACTATAACGTATAGAAAGACAATATTAGGTGCATTTGGAATTGAAAACATTTTTAATTTTAGACATAAATTATTTTTAAAAATGTGTTTGATGGTCTTATCAAAAGATTATTTTGCAGTATAAAAGATATATTAATGTCTTTTTCTCTCTTTCTGCTCGAGAGAAGAGAAAACATAAATAAAAAATAAAAAACGATTAAAAGTCATTTTTTATTTTTTTTTTCATTTTTCACTAAATTAAAAAATCGTTTTCATTTCTTTTTTTGTCTTTAATTGTGTCAAACGCCGTTTCTCTCCCGTTTTTATTTTTTGTCCTAAAAAAATGTGAAACAAAAACAAAAATAACTCTAAACACAATAATTATCTTTATATAAAGAAAAAAAAGGCAAAAAATAATGAATAATGCATGAGGAAACAAAATGAAATTAATAATAAAACAAAATATTTAATCATCCACATACTAAAGATTCATTAGTTTTCATAATTAATGCCACATTTGACTTTTTTTAAGAAGAGAAAACATCCTTTAAAAAGAAAATCCCCAAAATAAACCTAAAAGAAATAAAACAATTAACTATATAAGTAAAGACTTTTTATTACCAGTCCCACAAGCCTATAGGCTTCCTTCCCAACGCCTTCAAGTGAGTGGTGTAAGTTTCAAATTGAGTAGGTTTTCTTTACCAGAATGATGCGAACATTTTCATTACAAATAATTTTGATACAATTTTGGCGTGTTATTGATTTGCTGTGAACGTTTTCATTATAAATAATTTTGATACAATTTTTGGCTTGTTAATGATTGTTTAGTGTGAACAGGTTTTCTTTATTAGAATGCTGTGGACGTTTTCTTTACCAGAATGTCATGTTGGTTTTCATTATCGTACTGCAAACATAATCAGTAAAAGAATGCATTGGTTTTTATTTCACAAGATTTCCTGGTTTTCTGTATTAGTATTGTCATAATAGGATTCTTGGATTTCTGGGTTTTCATACCATTGTTTTCATTATCATAATGCTATCATATTAAGATTCATGGATTTTTAGGTTTTCATTACCATAGTTTGTAGTAATGACCGCTTACTTTGCTATGATGTGGATTTTCATTATCACAGTGCAAACTTAATCACTAGAACTATGTTATTGAGTTTCTTTTCATTAAATTTATGATTTATGGCTTTTCTGGTAATATTCTTTATGTATTTTGATATGCCTTTGGTAACAATATTTGTAATCAAGAACTATATTTGATATACTTTTATGTGTTTTGTAATTTTAACTATACTTTCATTATCAAAAAGAACTGTCTATTATGATAACGATCTTGAAATTTTAGTATATTGTCATTATAAAAGAGAATTGTACATTATGATAATGATTTTTCTTGTAGTATTCATGACGTTCTTCTTTGTTCAGCGTTGCACACATCTAATTACAAGTTACTTTTTGTAACAGTGAAACCATATTGATGCAAAAAGAATTAATAAGAAAAAAAAAGGAAAACGAAACTATATGATTAAAAAAATAAAAGCGTTAAAGAACCAAACCTTTATGGTTCACCCTCGACAAAGACATTGAACCACCAGAAAACGGTTGGACAAGACAAAAAACACAAAAACAATGGTTGTGTTAAGAATTGATCCTATTTTTATTTTTTACATTTTTTAAGAAAAAAATGAAAACGTTTTTAAAATAACGTTTGCCGTAATAAAACAAAAAATGAAAATGAAAACGATTTTTTAGTTTAGTGTAAAATGAGAGAGAAATAAAAAATGACTTTTAGTCGTTTTTTATTTTTTTGTTTTCATTTTCTCCTCTCTCGAGCAAAGAGAGAGAAAGAGAGACATTAATATGTTTTTTTACACTGAAAATAATCTCTTGATAAAACTACCAAACACATTTTTAAAAATGATTTATGTCTGAGATTGAAAACGTTTTCATTTTTATTTTCATACAAAAAATAAAATAATTTTAGAACGAGTTCCAAACGCGCCTAATATCTCTTCCACTCAGCAATGTTGGAGCAATCTCCAGAACGACATTTGATTTAAAAAATGGAGAGGGAAACTCTAAATTCAAGAACCATATCAAAAATGCATTAAATGTATTGATTATGAAAAATTTGGCCGCTTTAATAGTCAACCTTTATGTAATCCGGTTAAAAATTTTAATATTTTTATGAAAAATAAAAATTAGAAAAGCTTCCAAAAAAGAACATGCCCAAATAAAACATGAGGGTAAATACGGAATAAAAAATGCCTTAATAATCACAAGTTGATATTTTTGTAGTATTATATAACAATAGACATTTTTAAATCATGGTCTCTCATGGTCGACATTTTATACATATACACTTTCAGCCAAAAAAAATATACATATTCTTTTCCCTTTTGTATTTTGAAATAATATTCTTTTCTACTTCTCACTTAAAAAGTGCTTTAAGAACACCACTCTACCATTAAATCTCATATTGTAGGATACAATTACTATTAGTGGGTGGTGCACTTATAGTATTGTTCTTTTATTTTTGTTTGTGTCTCTTATAGTGAAACTACTAATGAATTACCTATGCACTTGTATGGATATTTAATAGTATAATTAACAGTAATTTAAATGAAAAAAATGTATAAAAACACACATATATATGTTTATAAGTTGTTATAAACTTGTAACACATATATACATATTTATTTACATGTCTATCTTTATAAATAAAAATATACATACTTATTCATTACAGAGCTCACATTTGTATTTGAGAGAATTAGGCACAACTCAAGTGTCTGTCTACTCAAATCTATATTCAACGGTAAAAGTGCAATGAAACAATAAATCTGCTTCGAATAAGTGTAATACATTACAAATATATATCATTAATAAGTACAATATATATTAAAGCTATGTATTAGCAAAAAAAAAAAACAGCATTTACAATACATTCACATTAATATTGAAATAATATACATATGTTTATATTTTTATAGCTCTACTCTTGTATATGAAATTTTCATTTAGTGATACATCGTAATAACATTGTTCCATCTTTAAATGTTGGATATTGTATGGAAGTAATATACATTATTTACATATTATTTACAATGAAACTGTAAATGTCACATAAAAATGTCATGTGCATCAAAAGAAAAGTTAGAAAAAGGTATGGAAAGTAGGAAAAGCTCATGTAGAATAGTAAATCACATGAATAACACAAAGGAGAAATAGCTATGAAAATCAGATAGACACATATAAAGAATATGGTTCAGGTATTTGCATTCAATTGCTAACATCACGCATTAAAAATAACTGAAATAGGATTTAGCAATGCCATTCAGTTTTCTTTTCCTCATTTTATTTTCCTTTCCTTCTTTTCTTTTCTTTCTTTCTTTTCTTTTCCCTCCTCTCCCGTAACCCTCTCACTCACTCACACTTTCTCTTAGTCTCTCTCTCTCCCTCACCGAGCTCTCTCTCTCTCTCGCCCATCTCTTCCTCTCTCTTTCTTTCAAGTTTTCCCTCTCTCTCAAGAATGTTCTTGAACCGGATTTGAAGAAAAACAGAGATTTTTAAGAGATTTTCAACATCGAAGCCTAGATCGAGGTAAAACTCTTTGAAACTCACTTTAGATTTTTAGATTTAGCTTTGTGGAACTCGTTTTCGTCGAGTTTGGTGGTTTTTGGCTTAAATTTTGTTTTCGAATGGAATTCAAATGAGATTTGATGAAATCTTGAAAGAATTTGGGAGTTTTTGATTCTTTGGGCCCCATTTATTGATTTGAAACTGGATCTATACATTTCTCTTGAGAATATGTCGAAATCGAACCTAAAATTTACAGGTTTTGGCTTCGTTCCCCTGCGAATCGGCCATGGCTGGCCCTAGGACTTTTCCCCACCGGTCGACCGGTCACCCTTCCACAGGTCGACCGGTCCGGTCGACCGGTCACCTCTCCACCGGCCGACCGGTGGAGTTACACTCCTCTGTCACCGGTTGACCGGTTCCCACTGAACCCGACCCTAAATAGCCCAAAACCCTGTTTTAACCACGAAATTCGATGTGGGATCGACCTAACCTCATTTGGGAACTCAAAATGAGTGGATTAGCCACATGAATCCTTGTTTTCCATTCAATTCTCCGGAATAAATCTCCATTGTCAAAGAATCATGATTTGAATTAAGAATTTTTTATGAACATTGATTTTGAACTATGGCACACTAATATGATACAATTGCATCTAATTAAACGAGAATGTTTGGTGAGAAAGATCAAACTCTAAATTGTTGATTTTGATGGGAAAGTTAGTGGCACGATTGGAATTGGAGCCTCAAAGGCAAGCAAAGCTAGGACTACGTGAAGACAGCCACATGTTTGATATCCAAAAGGTAGGATATTCTTGTCCATATCCTTGTTAGCTTACTTTAAATGATTTTAGCCAATGAAAATGTTTTAGAACAAAACATGTTGAAAGGAAATGATTTTAAAGGAAATAGTATGAACAATGCTATTAAGTTTTCCAATGAGTTTGAAAATGAGATTTTAAAGAGTATCATTTCTTAAAGTGAAATATTTTAAGGAATGATACAACGCATGGTGGCCACAGAGATCAGGATGTGGAAATCGTATCCTTGGGGGCAGGTCCTGAAACCCGTACGGATCCACTTCTTGTTTAGTGGAATAATGGCTCTGCACTTTTCTCTAGACAGACATTTTTACCGCTTCTTGTTTAGTGGTATGATGAGCTGCACACTTTCATTATACATACATTTTCTACTATGTGAGTATTTCTTTTTCTAAAAATGGATGACCGGTTCCGGGTGTATATCTTCAGACCGTGAGTACCTTTATTTTAAATACTTTATAAAATTTTATCCTACTGGGCTTTTCGCTCACCTTTCTTGTTTTTACATGTATTAAACCCCTCCAGGCGACGTGAGGAGTAGTGCGGAGTAGGTAGCTACTACTGGTGACGTGGACTTGACCTCGGGAAGTAAAGAGTTGTATTTCCTCTTATCTTTTATTTCAAGGCATGTATAAAAGATTATGGATTGTAAACTTAAATATTGCCAGACTGTAGTTGATGTCGCATTTACTTTTATTTATATTCATGTATGCTAAACACCTGTGGGAATTCCTGACTTGATACTAGGGACGTGGTTTTAAACTGGTTTGGTTAGAAATTCCACCACCTTCCTCGAAATTAAATTTCTCCTGAATGTAGGGGGCTTGTTTGGAAATACCTGGATGTTTTGGATTTAAAAAATTAAAATATTTACAACATTATCTGCTGATCACTCTCTTAAACAGGTTTAAGTTTCTAAATAAGCCTCCACGTCACTAACCCCGGTTTGGGGGCGTGACAAGACTTGGTATTAGAGCGCCCTTGGTTTAGAACCTTAGGGATTATGCATACATGAATGACATCAGGAAACCACTAAAATAGTGTAGCTTTCTTTTCGAATAAAAGAATGCCGCCGCACCGTAGAAACCTTAATCCACCGGTGATGCCGAATGAGCAATTCATGGAAGCTATGTACGCCGCCTTCTAGGGGATGGCTACTAGAGCCCAAAATGAACGTCCTGCGAAGGACAGAAAATAGAACTACTTCCGTGAGTACATACATAGTTCAATTCCCGCATTCACTAGCGCGGGTGGGCCCTAGGAAGCTGAGTATTGGTTCGAATCGGTGTCTAAGCATCTAAGTACCATGGGAGTACCGGATGAGTATTGGGTGGAGTTCGCAGCTTTTAAGTTTGAAGGTCCTGCAAGTGCGTGGTGGAAGCATATTTGGTGAATGCATGATGTAGAGGGGATGACTTGGGAACAATTCGAAGCGCTCTTTAATGAGCAATTCTTTCCCCAAAGTTATCGAGATGAAAAGGCCATGGAATTCATGGGCCTACAGCAAAGGGATATGACAGTAAGGGAATACGAAGCTAAGTTCAATGAACTATCCTATTTTGCTCATTCATTGATTGAATCGGAGCGCATAAAGTACCTAAAGTTCGAGAAAGGTCTTAAGGGTGTGATCCGAAAATCAGTGGTAGCTTTAAGGCATCGAGTCTATAGTGACTTGGTTGCAGCAGCCATCTCTGTTGAACAAGAGCACATCGTCTTCCTCCAGGATCGAGAAGCTTCAGGAAGAACTTCAGGAGGACCTAAAAGGAATAACCGAAAAAGCCGTGATCAAGGGCAAGGTAGTGGGGGAGTGCCTAGTGGTAGCAGTGGCTCTTTGGGAAGTGGGAAGAGTGGACCCTATAGCTTCAAGTGCCACCATTGTGGGAGCTAGGGCATATCAAAAGGAACTGTCCTATTAGGGGCCAATAGGTGAACCAACAGACCCAGCAATCACCGCAAAATCAAAAGGGTATTGCTCCTAGTCAAGACAGACTTCCACAGTTCACGCTTTTCTATCAGCCCCAGTTGCCTGCACAGATGCCAATTCCTCTTGCACCGATCTTCCATCCGCCGAACTACTCTTATTTCCGGCCACAGGCTTCCGTATCAGTACAGTCTACTCCACCGCAACAACAGTACAAGCCTGGAAACCAGAGACCTAACAACAACGAGAGAGGAAAATGGAAAGCACTGGGGCAAATGCATACCATGGCCGGATGAAGTTCTGGAGCTCATGCCGGAAACCCAGTCGTTGAGGGTATGGTACCTATCTCTCACTCTTTCGCATAAGTTTTGCTCGACACTAGTGCTATGCACTCTTTTATTTCCACTTCTTTTGTGAAAATTTTGAGTTTGAAACCCGATGATCTAGAGACTTCAATGTTTATAAGTTCTCAATTGGGATGTGTGGAGGTGACTAACATATGTAGGTCATGTGTGATCACGATTGGAAGTGAGAAATTAAAGGCAGATTTGATAATCCTTCCTATGAATCAGTTTGATGTGGTGCTTGGAATGGATTGGTTGTCAAGATATGGGGCAATTGTGGATTGCCACCATATGAGAGTTACCTTGACTACCAGTTCTGGCACGATAGTAATGTATCAGGGAGGTGTTAACCCGGTTACTGAAGAACGACTACTGAGGCATAGTGTCGGAGGACGGCGGAATTTAGCTTGTTTTTCATTCCTTTTGGCATTAGAGGGTGAATCCGGTATCGCCGGGGAGAATGTTGAGGTCCCCGTGGTCGATGAATATGCGGATGTATTCCCTGATGAGTTGCCTGGTTTACCGCCTGACTGGGAGATCGAGTTTTGCATCGACTTACTTCCGGAAATGGCTCCGATTTCTATTGCTCCGTATCGAATGGCGCCTGTGGAGATGAAAGAGCTAAGAAAACAACTCGGAGAGTTGGTAGGAAACGAATTCATTAGAAACAACACTTCCCCGTGGGGTGCACTTGTCTTGTTTGCAAAAAAAGCACGATGGATCCCTTTGGTTATGCATAGACTACGACAATTGAATAGGGTTACTGTGAAGAACAAGTACCCATTGTCGAGGATCGATGAGTTGTTCGATCAGCTGGGAGGATCACGGTATTACTCAAAAATTGACTTGAGATCCGTGTATCATCAGTTGAAGATTAGGGAGGATGATATTCTAAAAACAGCTTTCAGAACTCGCTATGGGCATTATGAGTTCTTAGTAATGCTTTTTGGATGGACGAATGCCCCCGCCACTTTTATGGATTTAATGAATCAAGTCTTCCGCCCATATTTAGACCAGTTTGTGATAGTCTTCATTGACGACATCCTGGTTTACTCAAAGACTTGGAAAGAGCATGAGCAACATTTGAGGATCGTTCTCCAGACTCTTTGAGAACACCAGCTTTATGCAAAGAAGGAGAAATGTGATTTCTGGTTGACAGAAGTCAAGTTCCTTGGACATGTTATATATGGACAAGGAATTTCAGTGGATCCCTCAAAGATTGAAACAGTGCTACAATGGGAACGACCGAAGAACGTAGCCGAAATTCGAAGCTTCCTAGGACTTGCGGGGTATTATCGACGATTTGTAAAGGATTTTTCGAGTATTGTTGCTCCAATGACTCGGTTGACTAAAAAGGAGGTTAGGTTTGAATGGGATGCCAATTGTGAACATGCATTCCAGGAACTGAGGACTAGGCTAACCAGTGCACCGATTCTGACGATTCCTAATAGCGATGAACCGTACGAAGTGTATTCCGATGTATCAAGACGAGGACTTGGGTGTGTTCTGATGCAAAATGGACATGTTGTGGCTTATGCATCTCATCAACTGAAGCCACATGAGCAGAACTACCCCACACATGATCTAGAGTTAGCAGCAGTGATTTTTATTCTCACGATATGGAGGTGCTACCTCTATGGAGTAAAATTCCAGATCTTCTCCGATCATAAGAGTCTGAAGTATCTGTTCACTCAGAAGGACTTAAATCTGAGACAGAGAAAATGGATGGAATACATGGAGGATTATGACTTCACCTTGTAGTATCATCCTAGAAAAGCCAACGTGGTAGCATACACTCTCAGTAGAAAGACTCCAGGAATTCTAGCTTCTTTGGCATTAGAAGATTGGAAATGAAGTGCAATTGTAGGCGACTATGATCTTCAGTATTATGAGGATTCTAACCAAGCTATGGTGTACAACTTGGTTTCAACACCAATTCTAATACAGCAAGTCAAGCAGAACCAATGGCAGGATTCACATCTTCAAAGAGTTTGGACTCGAGTTCAGAATGGAGAAAAACTGGACGAATGGAATATTCGGGAAGATGGAACGCTCTACTTCAGGAATCGCCTTGCCGTTCCTCAAGTGGATGAGATAAAGAAGACAATCCTTCACGAGGCTCACAAATCGAGGTTTGCTATTCACCCTGGGAGTACCAAGACGTATCAAGACCTCAAAAGGCAGTATTGGGGGAGAGGTATGAAGAAGGATGTTCGCCAATACGTGTCAGAATGTGCGACTTGTCTTCGAGTCAAGGCTGAACATCAGAAACCTGCTGGGGAACTGCAGCCTCGTCCGGTTCCTGGATGGAAGGGGGAACACATTACGATAGATTTTCTGATGGGATTGCCGAGGACTGAACATCGGCATGATGCCATTTGGGTCGTTGTGGATAGGTTAACGAAGTCCGCGCACTTCATTCCCTTCCGTGCGATGTATTTCAGGAAAGTTCTAGCAGAGTTGTATCTGGAGCACGTTGTCAGACTTCACGGAGTTCCGTTATCTATCACATCGGATCGTGACACTCGTTTCAACGCTAGATATTAGAGAAGTTTTCAAGAAGCTATGGGAACCGAACTGAATTTCAGCACCGCATTTCATCCTCAGACTGACGGACAATCTGAAAGAGTTATATAGATTTTGGAGGACATGCTTCGTGCTTGCATTCTAGATTTTGGTGGAAACTAGAAGAAGTATCTCCATTTAGCTGAGTTCGCCTACAACAACAGCTATCATAGTAGCATTGGGATGGCACCATTCGAGGCGTTGTATGGTAGACCTTGCAGATCGCCAGTTTGTTGGCTTGAGTCAGAAGATCGACTGACCCTTGGACCGGATGTTATCCAGGAGAATAATGAGAAAATAGCCGTGGTTCGGGAACGACTGTTAACGGTTCAGAGTCATCAGAAGAGTTATGCTGACAGGAGGCGTAGACCTTTAGAGTTCTCAGAGGGTGATTTTGTCTTGTTAAGAGTCTCTCCACGCAAAGGAGTTACTCGTTTTGGTGTGAAGGGAAAACTCGCGCCGAGGTAGATCGGGCCGTTTTAGATCACACAACGGGTCGGTGTCGTTGCTTACTGCCTTGATCTTCCTCTAGAATTGTCTCACGTGCACAATGTGTTCCATGTTTCTACGCTTCAGAAGTGTCAACTCGATCCAGAAGCCATTGTGCAATGGTATGACATGCCGATCCAGTATGACACGACTTACGAGGAAGTACCCGTACAGATTCTTGGCCGGAAGATGAAAAGCCTACGTCGACGTGAGATACCGTTAGTGAAGGTGTTGTGGCAACACCATGGTATTGAGGAAGCAACGTGGGAATTGTAAACGACGATGCAGGAATGATATCCGTATATGTTCATATCGTGAGGTAAATTTCAATTTCAGGGACGAAATTTCTTAAGGGGGGTAGAATGTAACGCCCTCTGAAATTAAACTTGTTTAATTATGATAATTGTGGTTTATTAGTGTGCCTAAATTAATTTTCTTAATTAATCATGAACTTTTAAATTTATTTTTAGTAATTACAGTTTCACCCCTCTTTACTTTTATTTGTCTTTCCTTATTATTTTCTTTTCCTCATTTTATTTTCCTTTCCTTCTTTTCTTTTCTTTCTTTCTTTTCTTTTCCCTCCTCTCCCATAACCCCCTCACTCACTCACACTTTCTCTTAGTCTCTCTATCTCCCTCACCGAGCTCTCTCTCTCTCTCTCTCTCTCGTCCATCTCTTCCTTTCTCTTTCTTTCGAGTTTTCCCTCTTTCTTAAGAACGTTCTTGAACCGGATTTGAAGAAAAATAGAGATTTTTAAGAGATTTTCAACATCAAAGCCTAGATCGAGGTAAAACTCTTTGAAACTCACTTTAGATTTTCAGATTTAGCTTTGTGAAACTCGTTTTCGTCGAGTTTGGTGGTTTTTGGCTTAAATTTTGTTTTCGAATGGAATTCGAATGAGATTTGATGAAATCTTGAAAGAATTTGGGGCTTGTTGATTCTTTGGACCCCATTTGTTGATTTGAAACTAGATCTATACATTTCCCTTGAGAATATGTCGAAATCGAATTCAAAATTTACAGGTTTGGCTTCGTTCCCCTGCGAATCGGCCATGGCTGGCCCTGGAATTTTTCCCCACCGATCGACCGGTCACCCTTCCACAGGTCGACCAGTCCAGTTGACCGGTCACCTCTCCACCGGGCGACCGGTGGAGTTACACTCCTCTGTCACCGGTCGACCGGTTCCCACTGAACCCGACCCTAAACAGCCCAAAACCCTGTTTTAACCACGAAATTTGATGTGGGATTGACCTAACCTCATTTGAGAACTCAAAATGAGTGGATTAGCCACATGAATCCTTGTTTTCTATTCAATTCTCCGGAATAAATCTCCATTGTCAAAGAATCATGATTTGAATTAAGAATTTTTTATGAACATTGATTTTGAACTATGGCACACTAGTATGATACAATTGCATCTAATTAAACGAGAATGTTTAGTGAGAAAGATCAAACTCTAAATTGTTGATTTTGATGGGAAAGTTAGTGGCACGATTGGAATTGGAGCCTCAAAGGTAAGCGGAGCTAAGACTACGTGAAGACAGCTATAGGTTTGATATCCAAAAGATAGGATATTCTTGTCCATATCCTTGTTAGCCTTACTTTAAATGATTTTAGCCAATGAAAATGTTTTAGAACAAAACATGTTGAAAGGAAATGATTTTAAAGGAAATAGCATGAACAATGCTATTAAGTTTTCCAATGATTTTAGAAATGAGATTTTAAAGAGTATCATTTCTTAAAGTGAAATATTTTAAGGAATGATACAACGCATGGTGGCCACAGAGATCGGGATGTGGGAATCGCATCCTTGGGGCAGGTCCCGAAACCCATACGGATCCACTTCTTGTTTAGTGGAACAATGGCTCTGCACTTTTCTCTAGACATACATTTTTACCGCTTCTTATTTAGTGGTATGATGAGCTGCACACTTTCATTATACAGACATTTTCTACTATGTGAGTATTTCCTTCTCTAAAAAGGGATGGCCGGTTCCGGGTGTATATCTTTAGACCGTGAGTACCTTTATTTTAAATGCTTTATAAAATTTTATCCTACTGGGCCTTTCGCTCACCTTTCTTGTTTTCAAATGTATTAAACCCCTACAGGCGACGCGAGGAGTAGTGCGGAGTAGGTAGCTACTACCGATGACATAGACTTGACCTCGGGAAGTGAAGAGTTGTATTTCCTCTTATCTTTTATTTCAAGGCATGTATAAAAGATTATGGATTGTAAACTTAAATATTGCCAGACTGTGGTTGATGTCGCATTTACTTTTGTTTATATTCATGTATGCTAAACACCTGTGAGAATTCCTGACTTGATACTAGGGACGTGGTTTTAAACTGGTTTGGTTGGAAATTCCACCACCTTCCTCGAAATTAAATTTCTCCTGAATGCAGGGGGCTTGTTTAGAAATACCTGGATGTTTTGGATTTGAAAAATTAAAATATTTACAACATTATCTGCTGATCACTCTCTTAAACAGGTTTAAGTTTCTAAACAAGCCTCCACGTCACTATCCCCGGTTTGGGGGCGTGACAAAGATAAGAAATATAAGACAACATTTGTAACCGTCACCGAAACCAATTCCAGAAAAGTGACTCAAATATTTGAGAACAAAACAAATCAATCTCATAAGACTAATTGAAATATTTGAGAACAAAACAAAGACAATAGAAAAATAAGAAATACTGCAGTGGTAAAAAAGTAAGGGAAAAATGGTATCAAAATAAAGGAAGTAAATAAATTCCTAGAAACTTCAGATGCATGAGTTCAACTGGCGAACCAATAACAGATGCATGAGTAAAAGAATAGAATGAAAACCCTCAATAAAATCAGATAAAGAGCAAACTATTTTAGAGTAAAGAATGACAATAAGAGCAACATATTGTTGACAAAATATGATAAGTAAAACAACATAAATCTTAAATAATCCGGGCAACATCAAAGCTTACTAAATCACTATAATCAGTTACTTAATACATGGTAACAATAAAAGAAAAATACTACATCATTACCAAATGAGAAGTCACTTTAGACAGACAACAGAGTATTGACAGATTAATATAACAAATAGAATAGAAACCTAAATTTTACTCAAATAACAATAACTTATATAATATAAACACTAAACAATATTTTACAAACAATATTGACAAACTTAATACAAACATAATCATAATAACATAAAACAGTGAGCACATATATTAACAACTCAATATATACACTTAAGAAATCATAGTAATATAATACATACAAATTTAAGAGCAGTTCGAAATAACGTGAAAGAAGTACCTTAGAGCAATAACAAAAGTGGATAGAGTCGATGCAGAAGAAGTAAAAAAACTCCAAAACGTAGACAACCGAAAATAAAAAAAAAACTCACTATTGAAAACTGAAGAAAAGAAAGGAAACAAAGAAGATAGGATGTAATTGTATGACAACGAAAACAGAAACAAAGTGAAAGGCAATAAGCATGAAAGAGAAAACAATATATTTATACAAAGAAGAAAACTTTTAAGCATGTGGCGGTAGCAAATTCTGCAAACAAAACTTAATACATGTAATAATGAGTTGAAAACAGGTGTTACGCTGAATGATAACTACAGCAAAACAGAACGAATACCTGCAGACAGTTGAAAAAAATTAATCCGTTAGAAAAAATTACACTGGACTAAAAACTAATGTCTAAATATTCGCGACTAATATAACCTGCAAACAAATATGAAAATATGTAATAATTAGTAAAAACAGGTGTTACACAACATGATAACCAACAAGAAACAGAACCAATGAACATAATACAGTAAAAAAACTACAGATCCATTATAGAAAATTAGAGGATAAGGAAGAACACATAGAGAAACAAATAAGGAAAACGATAATAGAACATCAAATGTGCAGAGAAAAAAAAATATGAACAAAGAACAGATGAAAAAACAACCGAAATAGAGAAAAGAGGAACAAACTAAAAGAAAAATGGATTATTTCTAAGACCTAAACGACCAAACACAAAAAAGAAAGAGAATAAAGAAAGGAAAAAAAAAAGAGATAACAACCCCAATATGAAATAAGACTAAAAAAATTTGACAGAACAAAATCTTAAAAAATCGACAGAAAAAAAACATGGAATCTATTCTAAACGATAACAAAAAAAGAGGAGAAAAAAGGGAAAATGAAACCCTAATATAAAATAAGAGGGAAAAAAATTGACACAACAAAATCTTAAAGAATCTAAAAGAAAAAAAAAACAACAGAGAAACCAAGAACAACAAAAGAAGGAAACAACAAGAAACATAGGCCAAAATTATTCCTAAAAAAAACCATCCAGAAAGCAAGAAGACGCATAATAAAAAAATCAGAAAAACAAAAAAAACAAAAAAAAAAGGGTAGAATAAAAGAACAAAACGACAAAACTAAAAAAATAACAAAAAAAGAAAAAAAAGGGAAAAACTATTCATCGAAAAAAATTAATAAAAAAAATTCTAAAATTACAGAAATGAAAACACAAAACGAAGAACATATCAAAACAAATTATACAATACTACTAAAACAAAACAAATCTGGAAATAAAAAATGAAAAAAAACAGATAACATTAACAAATAATAGATTTGAAAATAAAAACACTAACAGATAACAAATCTGGAAAAATGAAAAAAAAACTGAATAAAAAAATAGAAGAAAAAACGAAGCCAAATCCAAGGAAAGAGAAATGAAAAACAAAACAAAAAAATGAAACAAACATAAAAAATGAATCCCAAAAGCCTCACGAAAAGGAAGAAAGAGAGAAAGAAAAAAAAGAAATGCATAGAAATGACCAAATCCAGAAGCTTAATGGAAAGAAACGGAGAGAAAACCAAACAAACAAAAAAATTAATCCCAGAAGCCTCACGAAAAGGAAGAGAGGGAAGGAAAAAAAATGGACATAAATGAAGAAGTCGAGAACTCTCGCAGTGAGAAAAGAAAGCCAAGCCAAACATTTAAGTGCAGAAACTTCAGTGAGGCTCTATTTCGAAGGATAAGACAAAAAATACCCAAACAGAAACCAAAGCAGAAATAAGCAACCAAGAATAAAATGGGAAAAATAAAAATTTAGAACACATCCGGAAGTTTTCCAAAGCAAAAAGAAAGGAAGGACCATGCACTGTTTTAAGAACAGTAACCCGGATGCCTCTTTTAGTAGTATGTATAATATATGAAAATTCAGACGAGAACTGTTTTTTTTTTTTCCTTCAATTAGACAAGATTATGGTTCTTTCCAAGTAAAAAAAAAATACAAAAAAAAAAACGACATGATTGTGTAAAGACAAAAAAATGCAAAGTGATATGCGTTGCAAGAAAAGAAATTCGGCTAAGCCCAGTTTATAAGCGGACCATATTTTGAAGCCCATAACCGAAGCTGAGTGTCAAAAAAGACCAAAGCACCAAAGACGACCATTTGACCAGTTAGGGAAAGTGTCGAGAGATAATTACGTTTTGTGCCGGGGAAAAGGGAAGGGGATTGACATCTGCGAGAAGGCGTAAAACCCTTACCAAATCTGCCAAATTTGTGAGTGAATATTTAGTTCATAAATTCAGAATCATGAGTCAGAATTATTCTCAATTTACGTGTATTTTTTGTGAGAAAAAATACTGTAACAAGTCACGAATCATGATTTGAACCATGACACGAATCCTCATACTAAATTACCCCTTAAAAATTCAATTTGTGTACAATTTTTCCCCTACATATTTGAACAAATTTCTATGTACCTCCTAGGGCTTTCCCCCATTCTCTCCTCGTCCCTCTTTCTTCCTCCATCTCTTTCTTCTCTCTCTTTCTTTTTCTCACTGCCCCAGCCGTCGTCACAACCTTCCCTGTCGACGCCGATGCCGCTATCCTGAGGGACGTCAATGGGTTGTCGACTCTGTGCTCTCACTCTCATCATTAAATCCTCCACGACCTCCGGCTTATGAGAGAACACGACATTCTTCCACCGCATAGTTGTGTTGTTGGGGACCTCGCCAGTGAGATCTCCTTCGTTTATAGATCCTAAAGAACGACCTCTTTGCCGGTAATATTGTTGGCAGATCCTCCTCCAACGACGAGCCTTGTCACGCTACAACCACCGTGCGAATCCTCTTTTGGTGAGATCTTGAATGTTGCAAGATTCACGTTCAAATCTCCATTGCTCTGCTTGACGATCACTCCTCACAACCTCGTCGCCACTTTGGACGTCGCTGCCAAGGAAGATGAAGATCAATCGGCGCAACAGAATACAAATGAATTTCTAAACAGTTTGCGCGAACTAAATGATTTAAAACATAATAAAAATCAGAATTTAAACAAGAATATATAGAATATATAGTGGTTCACTCTCAATTCGAGAGCTACGTCTATTGCGGAGATAAGAGAAATTTCACTGTATTTAGAGGAATTACACGCACTAATGCTCAAAATCAGACTTAATCATTTTCTGACTCATAATTCCTTTTTTATAACTTAAGTCACTGCCTATAAACTTTTCCTATATAAATTTGAGTTATTTCTTTTATTTTTTGGAGTAGTTTCTTAAAAGATGGAGATTACAATCAACCAGGATGGTTTTTTTATTTAAATTTAATATATTTGGTTTACTAATAGTAAATCTCCGTGCAAGTTTCGCGGATCTCATCTCTTGCGTAGTCTCGACTTCGTAAACACTTTCAGAAGTTTCTTCGCCTACAATTGTGGGTGTGATCGGCTTCATATTGTCCTTTGCATTCTTTCAGAGCAGTCAACCTCCCTCATATGCCTGACATTTCTTTCTAGCGGTCGACTTCTAAGAGAGTTGTCCACTGACGTGGCAGTTAGAGTTAAGCTGTCATTGATCATTTAATACTCTTATTTATGACGTGTAGATCCCATACAAGGTTTAATTTAAGGTTCTTCGTTTTACCCTAAAACTGTTTGTATTTTTTGTGTTTTGTAAGTGATGTTTGTGGTTTTGTGTGATTATAGTGAAATTTGTTATTTTTGAAGTGTGTTGACGGAAAAATGCAAATTTTTGTTAATTATTGTGGATGTTTTGTTTGTTTTTGTGATTTTAATTTTTTGTGTGATTTAGTTTTTTGATGACACCGATTTTCTACAGATTTGGGTGGTTATCAGTCGGTGAATTGATGGTTATTGATTGGTAGCTGGTATCTTGACTGATACCAATCAATATCTTGACCAAATACTAATGGCTCGGTTGGCGCCGGTGATTAGTAGCTGCCGGCAACTACTGCCACCAATACTGGTGGTTGTTTGTCAGATACTGCCTAGTATCTCAATTAGATACCAATTTTTGAATGCTGATACCGGCGAGTATATCAGTTAAATACTTATATTATAACTAGAGACTTATTAGTATCTTAAAAATGTATTTAATATTCTAAACATAGTGCGATAACATACATCATTGTGTTATTCTTTATAATAATTTATATATCTTAACATACGTCAATCTAAGTCTATCTTGTGGCAGTTTTCTTTGTGTCAAACTGAGGAGTTGTTTGGTTGAGAGATTCGTATCCTAATTTAAATTATGATTCGTAATTTCTTATAATATTTTCTCTCATAAAAAATACATGAAAATAAAAAATAATTCTAATATTATGATTCTAATTCATGAAATCATGACTTCTCTTTAAAACCCAAGTGTCAAACAGACGCAACAGCACAAGTGAAGTGACCAGACCAACCAGTGAGAAAAGTGGCGCGGTCTTGAACAGTATAAATACTAGAACCGGCACTTTCAGTGGCGGGCTGTCTGCGATTTCGAAATCGCGAGGGAAGAGAGAGAAGATAGAAAGAGAAAGGAAAGAAAAGAGGGCATGAGGTCATGGCGACCTTGTCGAGCCTGGTGCACGACCTCCGAGAACGCATTGCGGCTTCCTCATCCACTCCTACTTCTAATGCCGACGATCACGCTCTCGAGACCAGATTCCGAGCCGTCCTTCCCAATCTCCTCCACGCCTATGTCGTTCCCTCCCCCTCTGGTTATCTCTCTCTCTTTAAACTTGGCTGGCTTTGTGTTTGGTTCTCGAGAAAATTCGAAAAGGATTATAAGATTGTGAACAAACCGATTCTTTCGATAATTTCTGTCACGCGTTGCGTTTATTGAATATTGAAAATCGTTGTAATCTCATTTTGCGTTGTTATGTGTTTGGTTCGTTAGGGTTTTCAGTCTTTGCGATTATGAGTCAAATTTTCTACTGAAATAGGAAAGTCAACAAGTGGGAAGCTCAAGTTTTTCTTTCTTTCAAGTTTTATTACATGTGTATGTTGGAATCGGGAATCGTATATTTAAGGAATGTATTTGATGCAAAAACATTTGGCATTCCCGTCAGCATTCCTGTCAGATATTGATATAAAAGTCTTTTATTTATGCGCAGCCAATGAGAGAGAAGTGATAGCTGTGTTGAAGCTCATTTCTCACATTGCAAAGAATTTTCCTGGGGTCTTTTACCATGGGAAGGCCAGCGCTATTTTACCCATCGTTGGCCGGATATTGCCTTTCTTTGCGGAACCCATGTTTCGGTAATTGAATTAAAAACTTGTAATTTCTAAATATCTATATATATGCGGGCGCACACGCACATTGTTGCAAGTTAGAGACGATCTTTTTCTGTTCTTACAACTGCCCGTTGGAGAGTAATATCTTTCATTTCAGTTCTCAGCACAGTGTAATTCTTGAAACTGTCGGATCACTTTTGTCTTTGCTCCGCACCGGAACACGAGACGCCTACCGTTTGTTTTTTGCTGATGCCATGCTAGTTGTTGAAGGTAAGAAAGAACTTGATGATCGATTGGTTTTCATCTAGGAGGTATAATTTTTGCTTTGCCTATTGTCTAGATTCTAGAAAACTAAAAGTTGCATCCTTTTTTTCCTTTATTTCTTTCTAGTTTGACTATTGCACTTCAACACTGGAAACGCGCTCAGGACAGTCCCAATCTCAACACAATTTCATCTTTTAGCTGCAATATAAATAACGAATCTCAAAATTTTCATGCTGCTTGTACTATTTCTCTACGAGGCATAAAGCTAATATGCCTCTTTTTTTTTTTTTTTTCCCTTCTTCCCCACAGATCTTTTCTATGTGGCATCGGGCTGTACTGCCTGTGCAAGCACTGCTGAACACACTAAATTAACTTTAAGGTGTTTCTGTAAGTCGTTTAATGGGGTTTTCAATGATCCCACTCATATTGGCGATCTCCCAGTGGGTAACAAACCAGCAGATGGCATTGGAATTTTGATTAATCTTACAGGAAAAGCAAGGTGGCAACCTTTTGCTACTTGGATGATTAGGCTTCTTGCTAAGTGTCTAACGGAAGGAATCTGTGTGGAAGGACTAATTAATGTACCATTTGTCATTTCTGCATGTTCTCTCTTATGCTATGGGGATGCAGATTTGCAGATGGTAAGTGACAATTTCTTTATGTTAGCATTTTGATCTACTAATTGTTACCATATGCTTGTTTATACTTTTTTTTATTACCATTTTTTCCTGGTTTATTATAAACATATTTGATTTGCATATTTGCAGTTTTTTGACCACTTAGAATTTTGTTGAAGGCATGTTTTGACTTTGCAAGCATCATTGCATCAGCGGTAAATTTTGACATTGTTCCACATCAGAATATGATCCTGTCGATATCCACTATATTAACTGAGGACAAAGAGGGGCTTCCTGTATTTAGGTATGCAATTGGATTTCTGAGATATTGATGCTCTTTCTAATGTCGTACCAAGTTGTAGTAAGATGTGCTACTGCACTGTGAAAAATACTAAATCCGGTGATAATTAAAGCAAATTTGTTTGCTATAGTACTTATGATGCATTTTAGGAAGTCTAAATTCTATTCCTTTGTCACCTTTGCCTTTCTCTGGGAATATGGTTGGCTTTTGGGGGGTGAAATTGATACATTTAAGTTTTTCTACTTCAGTGTTTAGATGATAATGACATCCTGCATAGGTCTAGAATTTTATGCAAGCATACATGCATGCGTAAATATGCATACATGTACGTGCATACGCGTACTGTTTCTAATTACTCTTCTAAATTATTGATGTTCTAAGATTTATCAACATCTAGATCTTCTTACATTTAAACTTCTGTTTCACCTACTTTTCAATTCCATGGTTGGCAAATATTTAGATTTATATATTCTATTTACCATTGTGAACTATCTCCATAGATTTTTTTTTTTTTTTTTTTAATTATTTGTTTTGAGATGAATATCACTTACCTTGTGTTCAGGGTTCTGAAAAGGAGTCCATTTGAAAAGTAATATTTACTATTTTTTTTTTCTGAGTATGCTAACAATTTTGTTGTACTGCAGAAACATAGTTTATGATTCGTCGTTGGGTGGTTGCTTAAAAGCATTACACTCTGGTTGCTCTGATGTTGTTGTCAAGCTAACAGCTGCTGATTTGGTAAATGTGTTTCCTCAATCCATGAGGAGAACCAAAAGCGTGGAGCTTAAGGTTAATGATCCATCCATCGTCATTGAGCTAGCTGATAGGTCTGAGGGTGATTTGTTGTCAGATCTAAAAAACAAATTTCTTTTTTCAGGTCGCATTATGCAGTGCATATGTTCGAATTGCAAAAAGTTGTTCTCCTCATATATGGAGACCACAATTGCTTATTTATGTTCTTTCTGTTCCAGAGCCCTGCTTCCCACTGATAGATTGTTTTCAAGTAGCTATTTCTGTACTTGGTCCTGATCGTGTTGGAGGGAAAATGACAACTTGTAAAAATGTAGAGTTGTTAATGGTGGGTGATGGGTCAGTTGGAAATTCAAGGGTCGGGGAAAAGAGACCTCTTCAGGATGTGGAGGCTTGCGAGAGCAAACGACAAAAGGTAGACGTGGGAACCATGGCTTCTGACGCTGGTGACCAGATGGAGCAAATGTATAGTCATGTAGTTGCTTGTGAAAGCGAAGAAGACTATGCAAATTATATGCATACATCACTTCTTTCTCTTGTTGAAATTTTAAAATCTCCTGCCGTCAGTCCTGATTCTTTAAGACCAGATATTGCATTAACAGCTCTTAGCACGCTTTGCATTGCCTTCTGTAGATATCCAGAGACCAATATGGCATCTAGAATCTTTCAGCAGATGTATTCATGGATACCTTGGATATTGGAACAGGTATCTAGTTTTTGAATAGTATTTTTTTTTTAATAAAAAAAAACTCTCATTTTCGCCTTCAGGCAACCTAAACATGTGTTTACATATGCAGGCAAAACTAGAAAGCCCAATCAGACTTGATTTTTCTATCTTTCTTGAAGGAATACACAGCATATTGCTTTTGCACAGTAAGTCTATGTAACTAACCTGATCATTAAAGTTTCAGCAGAGCTGAAGGTGACGATTTGTACTTGTTAGCTTGATTTGTTTCTTCAAAAGAACGTGAATATCGTACATAGGTACATATTTCTCATAATTAAAGGGAAGTGACAGCTGATTTATGTAGGTCCGCTGATGACGGAGAGTAAGATGTTAAAAAATAAGGATGATAAGGAGCTCATGTATGTACTATTAAAGCTTCCATGGACCCATTCTATTATAGGTAGCGAACCTAAACTTCTGAGGAAAACAAAATGCATCTCTGTTCAAGTTGCAAGTAAGCTTTCTGACAGTAGAAGTGAACCTGATCTGGAAGTCTTGGATTTGGGCCTTCATGATGAAGATGAAGAAGTTAGATCTGAAGCAATAATTTCAATGCCAATGATCGTCATGTGGTCTGGTCTTAGAATATTATCTCGTTTATTAAGAAGGATGGAGTAAGTTAAAAATAAAAGTTATTTACTTCTCAATTTTGTAATCCTTTTTTGCGTGCCATGGATGAGATTTAATATAGAAAAGTACTGTATGATTAGATGTATGCATTTTTACTGTTCATTAACTACAAATTTTGTTTTGCCTGAAACTTCACATTATACTTTTGGTTTGAATAGATTGCTTAGTGCTCATCATGATTGCTGTCTCGTTGATCTGTTAATACTATTATTGTTGATGTTGTTGTTTTGCTAATAGCCCGCATTATACTTTAGTAGTTTAGTCACATTTTAGAATCCTGTAGGTGGCATAGTTTTCTTCAATGTATTATCAATAAAAAGTAGTGCCTTGTTCAATCAAGGTGTTATTTATTTATTGTGTCTGTACGAGGACTTCTAGGGTTAATTTATTACCTTTTTCTCTTGTAGATTCTTGGAAGGAGAGAAACACGAAAAGGTTAAGAATGCTATACCATTTTCTCTTGGTTATTTGTCGTGCCTTTCTGGATCTTGTAATGCTGGGGATGATGTAGAAAAAAATGAATGCAAATTGTTTTGGAACGTAAAAATTTGGAAAGCTGATCAAACAGCTGATTATTTGCTGCGGGGATTTTGGTGTTCAAAGTGTGACAGAAGTAATCAATGCAACAGTGAGCTGTGTTCAAAAGTTGTAAGTGGGCATGATACTCCCAGCAGGCAAATCGTTATGGATTCTGATTTCATCCTTCTACGGACTCTGTTTTTCAAACTTCTCTATAATGAGTCACCCGAAGAGGTCCAAGTTTCTTGTGTGCAAAACATTCGAAGGATTCTAGTACATGAAACCACTAACAATCTGATTGAACGGGGTACTGAATGGATTGGATGTGTTAAATTTTTACTTCTTAATAGAAAGAAGGCAGTAAGAGAAGCATTCTGTGGGCAGATTAGTTCATTCCTGGACGATTCTGTTTTGAGTTGGTTATTTAGTGATGAGGACACACCAAATAAAAGTAAAGAACAAAAGTTTATGGATATCATCAAACATGCTTTTGCAGCTGCTGAAGATCCACAAATATTTGAGACTCTTTTAGAATCTACTGCAGAAATTATGATTGGAGTTGATATTTATAATCAGGTTTTCTTATTTTCTCTTATCTTATTGGTCGATCAGCTTGATAATTTGCATGTGACAGTGAGAACAAATGCTTCAAGGCTAATACACAAATCTTGCTACTTTCATCTTAGAGGAGGCTTTGAATTAATCCTTTCAAAAGTTGTTCATGTTCGAAATGAACTATTTGATTATTTGTCGGCAAGGCTCTCTAGCCGTCCATTAATGATCAGAGAGTTTGCAGAAGCAGTTCTTGGTGTTGAAACTGAAGAACTTGCCAAGAAAATGATTCCTGTTATCCTCCCGAAGCTTGTTGTGTCTCAGCAGGACAACGAGCAAGCAGTTGATACGTTATATGAGTTAGCCAAGTGTTTGGACACTGATGTGGTGCCTCTGACAGTTACTTGGCTGCCAAAAGTGCTAGCTTTTTCTCTTCACCGACCAGATGGCCAAGATTTACTCTCTGCCTTACAATTTTATCAAGCTCAGACTGGTTCTGACAAGCAAGAAATCTTTGCAGCTGCTTTACCTGCGCTTTTGGATGAACTTGTATGTTTTTTGGATGGAACTGATTCAGATGAAATAAGAACAAGGTACATAGTTTATCCTCGTTCATAACGATAAAGTGTCATACAATAGTCAATAAAGCTGATATACTTGGCTGTACTTCCGTCCAGGTTCTGAATAAGTTTCTGTTTGTCTGTCCTATAAAATCTTTCTCGACATCTTTTGGGCCTTCATTTTTATTTTTTATTCTTTTATAAACTGCAACTGATTAGGGACTTCAAATTCAGTGGGATTTTTTTTTTTGTTTTGGCTAAAGAAATTCAGTAAAATGTTAAGTTTACAATATCTATGCTTGAAATGTACTAAATAATCGATTCTCCACTATGCCAAGAATTACCTTTATTTTATTTTATTTTTATCTATTTCAAGGCTAGCAAGAGTACCGGAGATGATAAAAGAAGTTGCTAGGATTCTAACTGGTGGTGAAGATCTCCCAAGCTTTTTGAGGAATCACTTTGTTGGCCTTCTCAACAGTATAGATAGAAAGATGCTCCACTCAGAGGATTATTCACTGCAGAAGCAAGCTTTAAAACGCATTGAGATGCTGATTAAGATGATGGGCTCTCAACTTAGTACTTATGTGCCAAAACTGATGGTTCTCCTCATGCATGCTATTAATAAAGAACCACTCCAAAGTGAGGGGCTTAGCTTATTGCATTTTTTCATTAAGCAATTGGGGGAAGTATCGCCATCTAGTACAAAATATGTAGTTTCCCAAGTTTTCGCTGCTCTCATTCCCTTCTTAGAGAGAGACAAAGAAAATCCTTCAACCCATCTAGAGAAAGTGGGAAAAATATTGGAAGACCTTGTGCTGAACAACAAACTTATTCTCAAGCAATATATCTGCGAGTTCCCACCATTGCCCAGCATTCCAGCTTTATCAGAAGTCAATAAAACTATACAAGAAGCTCGTGGGTCAATGACACTGAATGATCAATTACGAGATCTTGTTGATGGTCTGAATCATGAGAACCTAAATGTGAGATATATGGTAGTGTGTGAGTTGAGCAAGTTACTAAATCTGAGAAGAGAAGAGGTTACAGGTTTGATAACTGCTGAAGGTTCCAGAAATATGGATATTTTAAGCTCTTTGATCACGTCCCTATTAAGAGGATGTGCAGAAGAATCAAGAACTACAGTTGGACAACGTTTGAAGTTGGTTTGTGCTGATTGTCTTGGATCACTCGGTGCGGTTGACCCTGCAAAGGTGAAAGGCTTCTCATGCCAACGGTTCAAAATTGCGTGCTCTGATGATGACCTCACCTATGAGTTAATACATAAGCATCTTGCCAGGGCTTTTAGATCTGCGCCTGACACTATTATTCAGGACTCAGCTGCATTAGCGATACAGGAGCTGCTAAAGATTGCAGGTTGTGAGGCTTCAATGGATGAGAATGCTGCTGCTTCTATCTCAGAATCACTGAAAGATAGACCTACAAAGCTTGCTGCATCAGGGAGTAAGAGCATGGATAGTAACATTGAAATAAAGAGGGGTCAGTTATTGTGGGACCGATTCTCTAATTATGTCAAAGAGATAATAGCCCCTTGCCTAACTTCTAGATTTCAACTACCAAATGTTGCTGATTCTGCGTCTATTGGCCCAATTTACCGGCCATCCATGTCATTCAGAAGGTGGATATTCTTTTGGATAAAAAAGCTGATGGCACATGCGACAGGTTCTCGTGCAAGGATTTTTAATGCATGTCGAGGTATAGTGCGTCATGACATGCAGACAGCAGTATATCTGCTGCCATATTTAGTTCTTAATGCCGTCTGCCATGGAACTGAGGAGGCACGGAGTGGCATAGCAGAAGAAATTCTATCTGTTCTTGCTGCTGCAGTATCGGAGAACAGTGGAGCTACTGTTCATGTAAATGGTGGGCAAAGTGAAGTTTGCATTCAAGCTGTGTTCACTCTACTTGATAATCTTGGGCAATGGGTTGATGATGTTGAACAAGATCTGGCTCTTTATCAGTCTGTCCGATCATCATCTTCTAAGCAACAAGCATCAAAGCCAAAGGATAAACCTCAAAATTCTGTAATCGATCACGAACAACTCATTACACACAGTAAATATGTTTCAGAGCTTTTGTGCGCAATCCCAAAGGTAACCCTTGCCCGGGCTTCCTTCAGATGCCAAGCTTATGCAAGGTCTTTAATGTACTTCGAATCATATGTGAGGGAAAAATCAGGTTCTTTCAACCCCGCAGCTGAGAGAAGTGGCATTTTTGAGGATGAAGATGTTTCGTACCTAATGGAAATATATAGCCGTTTGGATGAGCCTGATGGTCTATCTGGGTTGGCATCTTTGCGTAAATCAATGAAACTACAAGACCAAATTTTAATAAACAAAAAAGCAGGAAACTGGGGAGAGGTTCTAACTTCTTGTGAACAAGCTTTGCACATGGAGCCCACTTCAGTACAGAGGCATTCAGATGTTCTCAACTGTTTACTCAATATGTGCCACCTTCAAGCTATGGTTACTCACGTTGATGGTTTAATTTCTAGAATTCCCCAGTACAAAAAAACGTGGTGCATGCAAGGTGTTCAGGCAGCATGGAGACTTGGCAGGTGGGACTTGATGGATGAGTACCTTAATGGAGCTAATGAAGAAGGTTTACTCTATAGCAGCTCTGAGAGTAATGCCTTATTTGACTTGGATGTTGCAAAGATTCTCCAAGCAATGCTGAAGAAGGATCAGTTTTCAGTTGCTGAAAAAATTGCCCTGTCTAAGCGAGCTCTGATTGCTTCTCTGGCAGCTGCGGGAATGGATTCGTACATGCGGGCTTACCCATTTGTTTTGAAACTTCACTTGCTACGAGAGCTGGAGGACTTTCATGCTCTTCTTGCTAATGAATCTTTCTTGGAAAAATCATTTCAGGTGGGTGATCTGGGATTCTCGAAAGTGATGGAGAACTGGGAAAGCCGCCTTCGGTTTACGCAGCCATCATTGTGGGCAAGGGAGTCTCTCTTGGCTTTCCGTAGAATGGTTTTTGGTGCAAGTGGTCTTTGGGCTCAAGTTGGTAATTGCTGGCTTCAGTATGCAAAGCTCTGTCGCATGGCTGGTCATTATGAGACAGCTAACCGAGCAATCCTAGAAGCCCAAGCTTCTGGTGCACCTAATGTCCACATGGAGAAGGCCAAGCTTTTGTGGAGCACCAGGAGATCAGATGGAGCCATTGCAGAGTTGCAACAGTCGCTTCTGAACATGCCTGTGGAGGCCGTAGGATCTGCAGCAGTATCATCTATTAGTAGTCTTTCACTGGTACCTCTGAACGCACAACCTTTAGTATGTGACACTCAAAGTTTGAATGAGAATCGGGATATTGCAAAAATCCTTCTCCTTTATGCTAGGTGGATCCACTACACTGGGCAAAAGCAGAAAGAAGATGTAATAAGTATTTATTCCAGGGTGAGGGAACTGCAGCCCAAATGGGAGAAAGGTTTCTTTTACATGGCCAAGTATTGTGATGAAGTTCTTGCTGATGCTAGGAAACGCCAGGAAGAAAATTCTGAATCCGGTCCCAGGACGATACCTTCAACTGAGAAGCGTTGGTGGAATTATGTGCCTGATGTACTGTTATTCTATGCCAAGGGGCTTCACAGGGGTCACAAAAATCTCTTCCAAGCACTTCCAAGGTTGCTAACCCTATGGTTTGACTATGGGAGTTTTTATCAAAGAAGTGGTGGGTCGTCCAATAAAGATCTGAAAGGTGTTCAGATGAAGGTAATTCTTATTAGTAGTCTATTGTATTTCCAAGATAGGCTTTTTACCCACACACATACAAAAATAAAGTTTTATCCGATTGGAATTTTGTATTTTGCTCCTTTGTTTTTCATACTACGTTTCCTTACCTTTTACTTTGGTAGGTAATGAGTATTATGAGAGGCTGTTTGAAGGATTTGCCAACATATCAGTGGTTAACTGTACTGCCACAGTTGGTTTCTAGAATTTGCCACCAGAATGAGGAAGTTGTTCGATTGGTGAAACACATCATCACCTCAGTTCTTCGAGAGTACCCGCAACAAGCCCTATGGATTATGGCAGCAGTTTCGAAGTCCACTGTTCCTTCTAGGAGGGAGGCAGCTGCAGAAATTATACAAGCTGCACGAAAAGGGTTCAGCCAGGGAAATGGTGGCAACAATTTGTTTATTCAGTTTGCTAGCCTGGTAGATCATTTGATTAAGTTATGCTTTCACGCCAGTCAATCAAAAGGAAAGACAATTAATATCGCAAGTGAATTTAGCGCCTTAAAGAGGATGATGCCACTGGGAATTATCATGCCAATTCAACAGTCTCTTACAGTTAATCTGCCAACTTTGGATAGGAATCTGAATGACTCACTAACCTCTGATATCTTTTCTCTGACTGATCTTCCTACAATATCAGGAATAGCTGATGAGGCTGAGGTTCTTTCATCTCTTCAGCGACCTAAGAAAGTACGTTTCAATTAGTTTCAGGAAATGAAGTAATTCACCATAACGTGTTTCTGGATTCAAATCCTTCCAATTATTTCATGTTTTGCATAATTCCGGTCTCACTTTACCATTATATATATCTTGGAACAAATTCGGAGATCCTGCTAATTTATTGTCATCTTTTGTCCATGTCATGTAGGCTATCCTGATTGTTATTGTGATCATTGAAAATCCTTTCGTCGCTTATTTATTGATTAATCTATCTTTTGTGTTTCAGATTATACTACTGGGCAGTGATGGCATGGAACACCCATTCCTCTGCAAACCCAAGGATGATCTAAGGAAAGATGCACGTATGATGGAGTTTACTGCAATGATAAACCGTTTACTGTCAAAATACCCAGAAAGCCGTCGGAGGAAGCTTTACATTCGCACCTTTTCTGTGATACCTTTGACAGAGGACTGTGGCATGGTAGAATGGGTGCCTCATACTCGTGGACTTAGGCATATACTCCAAGACATATATGTTACCTGTGGAAAATTTGATAGGCAGAAGACAAATCCTCAGATTAAACGGATATATGATCAATGCCTTGGTAAAATGCCAGAAGATGAGATGCTGAAGAGCAAAATTCTTCCGATGTTTCCTCCAATTTTTCATAGATGGTTTTTGACCACTTTTTCTGAGCCAGCTGCTTGGTTTAGGGCACGAACTGCTTATGCTCATACTACTGCTGTGTGGTCAATGGTTGGGCACATTGTTGGACTTGGGGACAGGCATGGTGAAAACATTCTTTTCGATTCTACTACAGGTGACTGTGTTCATGTTGATTTCAGTTGTCTATTCGACAAGGGCTTACAGTTGGAGAAGCCTGAGCTGGTTCCTTTCAGGCTGACTCAGGTGAGAAGCTCGTGGTGCCGGAAGTTTTTCAGAGTTCTTTGTTGTTATCAAGAATTTTCAATAATCCTTTTATTTTTATTGGTAGACTACCCAGTTTTTACATGATTAGTTTCTAATTGCTGGTATGATCCTGCAAACAAATTGCAAACTCGCACTTACAAAATTGTTAAACATGCATGTGGTGACATTGAGGATCCTTCCGTTGATTGTGTTTCTGTTATACATGTTGAGTAATCATTACCCAAGTTTGTTTTCCCGACACCTTTGCAATCATTTTCATCGACTCGGTTATCAAATTTTGCAGAACATGATTGATGGCTTGGGAATCACTGGTTATGAAGGAATCTTCTTGAGGGTCTGTGAAATTACACTCTCAGTTCTGAGGATGCATAGGGAAACTTTAATGAGCGTTCTTGAAACTTTCATTCATGATCCTCTGGTGGAATGGACAAAATCTCAAAGGTCCAGTGGGGTAGAAGTTCAGAATCCACATGCGCAGGTTTGATTTTCTGGGATCTCCTCTATTATTTCTTGTATAAGCTTACCTGAAATTTTCTTTACTTAAAAGAAAGTGATGAAAACTGCATATATCTGGATTGTGCATGAACAAGAATTTGATGATATTTAGTTGGTTTCAAACCGAATGAAATGCTTATGGGAATAATTGCTAAAACATGCTCTGTTTGATGCTCCAGAGAGCCATCAGCAACATCGAAGCAAGGTTGCAAGGAGTTGTAGTTGGGGTTGGTGCAGCTCCTTCTTTGCCTCTGGCTGTTGAAGGTCAGGCCCGACGTTTAATTACTGAAGCAATCTCACACAAAAATCTTGGCAAGATGTATATTTGGTGGATGCCATGGTTTTGAAAGTCGAAGGAGTTTGAAGGGTCATCCTAAGTTGAGTCTAAGCAGCATCGTATTTACCTCCAGCAACTGTCCAGCCTCATCAACTTTGTCTGTACGATGGACTTCTTTTTTAGGAGCTTGCCTACTCGCTGTGGAAATGAAGGAGTACATGGTATTGGTGCATGCTTCTGCTTTCCTATGGGTCCTCTAAAAAGTTCAAGCTCTAAATACTTAAAATCAGTTGGTTTTGGCCCAAAAAAATAAATAAATAAATAAAGAGAAGATGCGGAAAACAGAAAACTCTCAAGTGTTAAATGAATATGATGTGGGAGAGATTATAGAAGAAAAAACAGGCAAAACAAATGGACAAGCCATAGATAGAAAACAAGTTATATTTTATTAAAAAAAGATTAACAAGTTATTTCTTAGAATCAGTTGAACTCATAGTTAGTGTACTTCTTTTACATTGTAGGTGGAAGATTGAGACATGACATGCCTGATGACACCTTCCTCAAATTGGGTAAGGACTTCCAGATATCTCAAGTCAGAAAAATTAGGATCAGAGCCAAGGGCAGATAATTGGTTTCCATATCTGAGTACCCCGTTCTTTTTGATATTTGGCTTCTCGAGCTCAGGCTGTCATGAGTTAACATGGCTTGGGCGTCAGTTTTTGCTTGGAGTACGAACGTGGCTTTGACTTTATCTCACAGTATTCGAGTCTCCTTCCTTGATCAGCATAACCAATCTCTCACAGTTTTCCCTTTAGCAAGGAAACATCCAGCGTTCTTCCTATCAATTTTCATCGGACTTTTCATCTGAACCATCATCTCTTTAACCAAGATTTTCACCGGTGAAACCCCTCTGACATTGCTATGTTTCCCCGATCCGCAAACAACCACAACCTCAGCCGGAATGCCGTGATTCCCGTCATTGAACCTGCGTGTCATCTCTTCCATCCACTCTAACATTATCAAGTAGGCTGACCCCAAATGCATTCCATGCAAATCCAACTTGACCTCCAAAGAATCCCACACCAATACCTCCTCCAAAACGCTTGATCCGACTAGCTCCATAACCAGCAGACCCTCATCACCTCTCAAAGTTGCGTTCAACTCATACATGGAAAGCGGAATGTCCTTCAGGTCTTGTAGCATTGCTGTAATGGTTGGGCACCAATTTAACACAGAATTATACGTCCTGATTGAGAAAGGAATGCTTGAAGTTCTCATTTTCTGAAGCCACAACACCATTTGTTGAAGCTCATTATGGGCTCCATACGACGAGAGAACCATATTCGAACAAATTGTATCAATTACAAGCCCTTCAATCTCCATCTGGTTCACAGTTCTAAGCATGTCTTCCCACAATCCTAACCGTCCATAGCCATAAACCAAAGACCTAAACTCGAAAACTGACGGCTTGAGACCTTTATGTCTCATTTCCTCCATCAAACTCTCAGCTTCACAAGGCCGATCCATCGTGCATAATGCCCCAACCATCGTCTCAAATGCTCGGCATTTGACATAAGCAGACGAAGAATCACGAAGAAGCTGATACAAATAAGCGTAGGAACTATCAAAGCCGTGCTTCGAACTTTGCTTAGAGTGCGACTCAACCAAGCTGCAATAGAAGACTGCAAGCTCTCGCTGTCGATGGCCCAACTTCGAAACCGCTTCCGCGATCAAGGCTTCCGCTTCGCTATATCGTCCTTGTTTATCAAGCAATGCTGCGAGGGCTGCAACTAGCTTGGGGCTATACACGAACCAAGAAGCTTCTCTAATCTTTGAATACAACTATAATGAATGGAAAAAAAAAAAAAAAAAAAGAGGGAGACTTTAGACCAAAGGAAGTTAAATTCCCATTTTAGAAGTAGTTTTCAAGAGAGCTTTTGAGTACATACGTGAAGGGAGTGGGATGTGAGGTGGGTGTGCGTGGTGTCAGGAGAGAGGAGATGTGAGAGGGCATTGAGGGAAATGGACTTGGGTGAGCTTGCTACGAATTTTCCGATGAGCTTGTTTGCGGCGGAGGCGTTGCCGGCGTTGATGGAGAGGGTGGAGAGGAAGCGGTGGCCTTGTTTTGTCAGAGCGCATTGGATTGAGGATGATGCTGCCGCTGAACGGGTGGGAGAGAGCCCGCATATCATTTGGCTCACAAAGCAGGGTTGGGTGTCAGCTGTCAAATGGTTTGGCTGATTGTCTTGGATTTGGTTTTGGCGTCCCTCTGCTTCTGCGGATGATTCGACTCTGAAAACTGAAATGTAATGTGTTATTGGGCCTCTGGTTTAGGCTTTAAGCCCATGTCGTAGGGGCGTTTGACCATTCAACTTCTTGTAGGCAGTGTAAAATGTGGTACCCATGTTATATGCCCAGATAAGACCTATAATAGTAAAATTTTTATTTCTTAGAAATTAGTCCGTGTGAGTTGCATGTACGTGAAGGTTTTCATTTATAAATTCAGAACTTGACAAAAATAGTGTTCTTATCTAAATTTGAAAGCTTGGAAAGTGAGTGAATCACTTTTTTGCATAACTATTTCAGAGCTTCTAGATTGATGTTTCTGGTTTTTAGACAAGTTTCTTGGTACAATTGTTAATACAAGTTAAAAGTGATTGAACCAATACACAGAAAAACCATTGCACTTGTAAAGCAATTCACAAGGCAGGTAGCTCTTGAATTATGACTGACATGAAAATCAATATTGTTGGAAATTAAACTAACACCGACTTCGATCTTTCCGAATCAAAACAGAAAAGAAAACCACAAGAACACAACAATATGATTTCGGAGTTCGGTGAAATCACACCTACATCTTCGTGAACTCTCCAGAGGAAATTCAATATGCACTATCTGAACAAAGCTGTTTACAAGAGAGTTACAAACTTCCAACAACTCACACCTTAACACTTTCCCGAGAAACTGAGCAAGAAAATACCCAAGAAAATTCACCTTTTCTCTCACCTTTCTCACTCTATACCGTCTCTCTCTAAGGTTTTATGTACAAGTTCTTCTCTCTCTCTCTCTGGAATGCTCTCGAAGAAGAAGAAGAAAAGAAGCTTAAAGAATATTACAAAGAAAATAGAATTATGTTTCTCTTATCTGGAGACCACGCAAGTCGGTCCACTCAAATGCTTCCACATGTGTTGCTCTTGTCCACGTCAGCTTCAAACATCTTCTCTAATAAGCGCTTGCTCTTCAGTCAAAAATGACTTGTCGTTTTTGTCTTCTCCAAATTCAGCTTTGTTAAACTTGAAATACTGAGTCGTATTAGAATTGATTCAACAAATATAAATAATTTTTTTCCCTAAACGTGTGGGTTCCTATAGGCAGACCATATTCTTGTTTCTTTGAACTTCAAACCCCTCTAGATGTTCCATGAAGATCCTTTCCTCAAGCTCTCCATGCAAGAATGTGGTTTTAACATCCATCTGGTCCAACTCTAAATCAAATTGAGCTACCATAGAGAGCATAATTCTAATGGTCTTGTATTTGACCACAAGAGAGAACATTTCGGTGAAATCTATTCCCTCATTCTGTGTAAAACCTTTGGCGACTAATCTTGCCTTGTATTTAATTTGTTCAGTATCTGATGGTCAGTCCTTCAATTTATAAATCCACTTGCAAGCAACGACAGATTGATCCATGGGCCTAGGAACCATTACCCATGTTTCATTCTTGTATAGAGAATTCATCTCTTCTTTCATTACAGTGATCCATAGCTTTGATTCTGGTCCCTCAATAGCTTCTTTATACATTACTGGCTCTTTTCTATCGAGATCTATTGCTGTCATGAAGGCATATGCAAGCAAGTCTGTGTAGGCAATAAACCCATATCTCTGAATAGGTTTAATTTGCCTTCTTGACCTGTCTCTCATTAGTTGGTAATCACTTGTGGTGATGTCTGCAATTGTCTCTTCTTCTTGAACATCTTGTAAGTCAACTTCTAATTCTGAACTGGGAGTATCTTCACTTAATTGCTGAAAATTTTGCTCCCCTTAAGGCTGATCAACATTCTGATGCTCCACCTGAGACTGACTGCCATTCTACTGCTCCACCTGAACTTGTGTCTTTATTGTACCTGCAGGGTTAGTGATAGAAATACTCTTTCCTGCAGTAGTATTAGTGTTAGAAAGGCAAGGGAAAATAGATTCATTGAAAATGACATCCCTACTGTTTATGGTCTTAAAACCTCTACCATCTCTAACCCATAACCTATATCCCTTTGTGCCCTCAGAATATCCTAAGAAGACACATTTAATGGACCTAGGATCTAGTTTGCCTTCCTTTTGGTGTGCATAGGCAGCACAACCAAAAGTTCTCAGATGAGACATGTCTGGTGGTTTATTTCTCCATATTTCCTCAGAGGTTTTAAAGTTAATGGCACTTGAGGGACATCTATTCACCAAATAGGCAGCAGTAACAACTGCCTCTCCCCAGAAACTCTTTGGTAACCCAGATTGGAACAACATGCACCTAGACTTATTAAGTAAGGTTCTGTTCATTTTTTCAGCAACTCCATTTTGCTATGGAGTTTTCCTTATTGTTCTATGTCTTTGGATCCCTATCTCAGCATAGTAATTATCAAATTGTTTATTACAAAATTCTATCCCATTATCAGTTCTAAGGGTTTTTAACTTCTTATATGTCAGATTTTCCTGTAAGGTTTTCCACTGCTTAAATTTACTTAATGCATCATCTTTAGTTTTAAGTAAGTAAACCCACACTTTCCTAGAAAAATCATCCACTATAGATAAGAAGTAAGAGTTACCTCCATGGGTTGTGACAGCTTCTGGGCCCCAGAGATCTGCATGCATGTACTCCAAGGCCCCTTTTGATTCATGAGTCCCTGTGCTGAACTTGACCCTACGCTACTTTCCTAGGATGCAGTGTTCACAGAAATCAACTTTGCTTACATTGTCCTTACCAAGAAGTTTCTGGTCACTCATGATCTTGAGGCCTCTCTCACTAATGTGCCCCAACCTATTGTGCCACAACATTGCCTTAGAATCTTCAGGAGCAATGGCCACTGACGTCTTCCCTGTTAGAGTTTCTCCTAACAAATAATAGAGACCATCTTTCTTTACTCCTTTTATCACTACCATTGAACCTTTACAAACCTTCATTTTTCCACCTTCAATCTTGTTGATGTAGCCCGAATCATCCAAAATTCCAAGTGAGATGAGACTTCTTGTCAAGCTAGGAACATATCTCACATCCCTTAATTGTCTCACTACCCCATCAAAAATTTTGATGGAAGCTGTCCTTGTTCCTTCCACTTGACAAGTGTGGCTGTTACCCATCATTACTTTTCCACTATTTATCTTCTTGAAATCAGTTAACCATGACTTATTGTGAGTCATGTGATAAGTGCACCCTGAGTTAAGTATCCAGTCTTGACTATCAATGTTGTTTGCCGCCAACAACACCTCACCACTTTCATATCCATCACTGAAATTGGCCGACTCATTGTTGTCATTTCCATTTGAGGAGTTCTGCTTCTCTTTCTGCTTTCTTTGAAAGGCATGGCAGTCCTTCTTTAAGTGACATGGTTTCTTATAGAAGAAGCACTTCCTTTTTGTGTCAGGTCCCCTGGAGGCTGGTCTTCCTTTCCCTATATTGTTGCTTCTTCCCCTTGAATTATTTGATCTTTGTTGACTCTGTCCTCGGGCCAAGTGGTTTCTTGCATTTGATGAGTCCTGCCTTTCAGTCTTGATCTTAAGATCCCTGGACTTCAAGGCTGATATGACCTCTTCTAAGGTGATAGAGGTCATGCCATACTTAATGACATATTTTACCTCCTTGTATGATTCTGGCAGAGCATTCAACAAGATGATTGTCTGATTCTCATCACTTAGAGCCTCATTTTTCCCTGAGTTTGCTAGTTCAATGTTCATCCTAAGAAAATCATCAAGATTTTGATCTAGCATCCTGGAGGTATTCATCTTAAAACCAAATAGTCTATCTTTCAAGAAAATCTTATTTGTTAAAGATTTCTTTTGGAAAAGTTCATCCAACTTATTCCAAATCTTGGCAGGATTCTCTTCTTTATAAATCAATCTTATAACTAAATCAAATAAATGAAAGATGATGATACCTGTAGCAGTCTCAAGCAATTCCTGCTTCTGATCGTCTGAGAATTCCTCGGGCCATTTTGGGGATTCTTCCAACGCTTTGAGCAACCTTTGCTAGGCTAGGAGTCCTTTGATTTTCCTTCTCCAGATGAAGAAATCGCCTGAACCATTGAACTTTGATTTCTATCTTCATATTTCTCAAACCCCTAAAAGAAATTTGATTCTTCGTGGGTTGAGCAGTCTGACTTAAATCCAAAGATGCAAACCCTCTAGAGGACTCCGTATTCAGTGGTATATCTTCAAAATCCCCCAAATCTAGGGAACCTTCAATGGAATCTTGAACTCCTTCAACCTCTAGTATTTCTTGCCCTAGATTCTTGACCGAGGTCGATCCCATTTCCTAACCAAGGGCTCTGATACCAATGTTGGAAATTAAACCAATACCGACTTCGATCTTTCCAAATCAAAACAGAAAAGTAAACCGCAAGAACACAACGATCTGATTTTAGAGTTCGGTGAAATCACACCTATATCTCCGCGAACTCCCCAGAGGAAATTCGAGATGCACTATCTGAACAAAGTTGTTTACAAGAGAGTTACAAACTTCCAACAACTCATACTCTAATACTTTCCTGAGAAACTGAGCAAGAAAATACCCAAGAAAATTCACTTTTTCTCTCACCTTTCTCACTCTATACCATCTCTCTCTCTCTCTCTCTCTCTCTCTCTCTCTCTAGGGTTTTCTATACAAGTTTTTCTCTCGCTCTCTCTGGAATGCCCTTGAAGAAAAAGAAGAGAAGAAGCTTAAAGAATATTACAAAGAAAATAGAATTATGTTTCTCTTATCTGGAGACCACGTAAGTCGGTCCACTCAAATGCTTCCACCTGTGTTGCTCTTGTCCACGTCAGCTTCAAACACCTTCTTTAATAAGCGCTTGATGTTCAGTCAAAAACAATTTGTCATTTTTGTCTTCTCCAAGTTCAGCTTTGTTAAACTTGAAATACTAAGTCGTATTAGAATTGATTCAACAAATATAAATAATTTTTTTTTCCCTAAACGTGTGGGTTCCTATTGCCTTTTTGAGTTTGAAAGTTTCTGGATAGTTTTTCCGGAGTGTTTAGACCCTCTAAACAAAGCTTCTAATCAAAGTCATTAAATGTGATTTAAAAAAAAAAACTTATACATTTTTTTTTAGAATTAGACTTATATATAAGTCAAGTCTCCAGTCCGGTACCGAATTAAAGCGACAACTATATATAATCAAAGTCATTAAATGTGATTTAAAAAAAAAAACTTATACATTTTTTTTAGAATTAGACTTATATATAAGTCAAGTCTCCAGTCCGGTACCGAATTAAAGCGACAACTATATATGTATCTTTTCAAAGTAATTTGTTGAAATAATTAGGGCCAGGTGTTCAGCAGTGGTAGATTCCTTTTTCTGAGAGGTGGATAGCTGAAGTGAGTTCAGGTGGATTGCAGGCGGGAAGACCTTATTTTATTTAGTTTTGGGGCATTAATGTGATTTACCCTTATTATAATAATATGAAGCTGTAGATATGGCGAAGGAGAATTCTAACTGAAACGACAATGTTGCATTTCCTTTCAAACATGTATCTTTTATTTGAAATATGTGAACAATTGACTTAGTTTCATGTACAATACATGAATTGAGGTCTTTCCGATTCATGAATTGAAATGTCATTTGGTTTTTTGGAAGAAAAGAAAACTGTGGGAATGTATTATTGCACTGCATGGTATATAATTTTCAGCTTTAGTGTGGATCTGCATTGTTTAATAAACATGCATTAACAACCAGGCTCTTGATAATTAAATGAGATTAAAAGAGTATAAAAAAAAATGCAAAGAGAAGGTTCAGACTTATCACATGAGGCATATCGTAACCACAGATGTTAACTTGGAAACATAATGAACGTCAGACATGATAAATAGGGTATGGGATTTTGTCATGGTTTATGATACTCGCGGTTTCTCCATTTACTCGTTTAGCTATTTTCATTATAATATGAACAAATAATTAATTAATATGTATGTAACCATACAAACCTTTAAGTTAAAAATAAAAGAAAGACAGTTCTGAATTTTTAAATATATTATGTAATTTATTACACATAAAATAATATATTTTACTGTATTATACATAATGCATTTGGTTGAAAAATAAGATATAATTAAACGGGACGGATAAATAGGGAATATGGTTGGGGACTGCGATGGGGTAAAATTTTAACCTTTTTACAATCTAAATCTCTTTAAAGTAAATTTTCTTCTAATTATTTTAGTTTATTCAATATGTGTTTAGATTAGGTGAAAAGAGCTTAATTGGAACATTGGAGTTTAGATGGGGTCAAAAATGCAAAGAAAAACTTTATGTTTTTGAATTTAGAATCAACTAAGGAGATAAGAGTTACGCGAGTGAAAAAATAAGAAACTCGTGATTTCAGCCGTTAAATCCGCATCATAATCACCCACATCAGTGCGTGCAAAACTAAGGGTGACAATTTGGTTCATGACACAATAATACAACTCAACTTGTACGAATTTAGTGGGTTTGAGTTTACTATAAATGAGTTTGAGTCATAATTGGGTCGACATGATTAATAAATGGGTTGAGTTAGGGTTGACCTTCTGACACGAAGTAAAGACACAATTAACTATATGTGTCACATATAAATTAATTATGCATGATATAATTTTAAAGTTTATGTAATGTATTAAATACAAATAACATGAATTTAAATGTGTTATGTGAGTTGACACAATTAACACGATTAACAAAAGTCGGTATTTTTGACATTTTATAAATCAGTTGTGTTTGAATTGATGTCTTATAACACGATTAATAAACGGGTTGGACATGAACACGATTCATTAACACGAATTGTCACCCCTATTTTTGGGAGCTATTCTTCAATCAACACTTACATTTTTTCTTTATTCTTTTTTTTTAATGGAACCAGAGGCTAGATATTGTGCAAGCAAATTTGTTTCAGAACAAATAAACCCAAGTTTCGCCTGCATTATGAGATCCACAACAAACCCACGTTTGTGTTTGGTTTGAGGATTCAAACCGTGATTTGAATCATGGTTCATGGTTCATTACAGTATTTTCTCTCATAAAAAATACACATATATTAAAAATGATTCTAATCACATAATTCTAATCTATAAACCAAACGTCTTTAATGATCCAAGAAGAACCTCACTTGAATAAGAAAACGACATGAGTTGAGCTAGGCTTCATTAAAACATTTTTTAATGATTATTTCACACTGTTTCGGTACTTTTTATTTATTTTTAAATTAACTTTTGTTTGACCTATGAAACTAAGCACCACTGTTTCGGTACTTTTTATTTATTTTTAAATTAACTTTTGTTTGACCTATGAAACTAAGCACCCTCCACTTAAACGAAAAAAAAAGGAAACAAAAACCCTCCACTTAAACGAAAAAAAAGGAAAGAAAAACAATAAAAATGATTTTGGAATTCGTTTTAAAATAATTTTATTTTTTGTATGAAAATAAAAATGAAAACGTTTTCAATCTCATACAAAAATTACTTTTAAAAATACGTTTGATAGTTTTATCAAGAGAATATTTTCAGTATAAAAAATTTATTAATGTCTCTATTTCTTTCTCTATGTTCGAGAGAGGAGAAAAGAAAAACAAAAAATAAAAAACGACTAAAAGTCATTTTTCATTTCTCTTTTATTTTACACTAAACTAAAAAATCATTTTCATTTCCGTTTTTTATCTTTATTGCGTCAAACGTCGTTTTAAAAATATTTTTATTTTTTCTTTTTCAAAAAATGTAAAAAATAAAAACAGAATCAATTCTAAACACGGTCAATGTATTTTTTTTGTGTGGCTGTGGATCTATAATCTGATGGCTACAATTTGAAGTGCTAATTGGTTATGCGTTTTTTCACTGCTTGACCGGAGACTATTCATATATATATATATATATATATATGTATTATACATATATTTTTTATAAGGCTATACATTTCAATTTAATATTTTTAGGGTCTGTTTAGTTCACTGCTTGACCGGAGACTATTTATATATATATATATATATATATATATATGTATTATACATATATTTTTTATAAGGCTATACATTTCAATTTAATATTTTTAGGGTCTGTTTAGAATAGTTTGTGTTTGTACTTTTAAGTAGTAGAAGAAGATACATAAATTGAAACTTTTTTATTAGTGTTTAGATAGTATTTAAAAAATTATTTTTATATTTAAGAAGAGCTTTTGAACTTGTTTAGATAAAAAATTAAAAACACTTATTATTATAAAAAATAATATAATAAAAAGATATAAATGAGATATTTAATTTATTGTTCACAAATAAAAAATAAAAAATATAATTAAAAAAGTTTTTCATAAACATGTTTTTATAAGTACTAAAAATGGTTTGTTTTAAAAGGATTTTAAAAAAGCTAAAAACAATTTAAACTGTCCATCTAAACAGTTTTTAAACTAAATAAGTTAAAAACAATATTTTTTAAGCCAATTTAAACGGCCCCTTAAATTGATAAATTTGTTCTCATAATTTTTTTTATTATTGTTTATTTTATTTTTGCCAAATAGAAAACTGCTGAAATCTTCCATAAGCGCCTGCCATGCCCCCTTACAAGGATTTGCAGTTGCTTCTATTTCCAAATGGTGGATCGCAAGTAGAGAATGCATTTTGCTCTTTTTCCTTGTACAGGAATCAGCTTTGCCAATGAGCAACTTGTAGTCCAAATGCCCAAAAGAAAATCCCTTGCGACTTGCTCTGAAGATTCACCGCACTCCTTCAATGACCAATGTAGCGATTCGTCTGAGGAAGACGCTAATGGGCACTGCATACGCCGTCGTTTTGGGAATGCCTTCTTCACGGCATCTCTGTCAGTGTCCAGTCTCCATCTCCAAATCCCAGAGAGCGTCCTCAACATTCCGTCGTTTTTCCTCAACTTCGAAACCCAATAGTTTAGTTCCCAATCCAAATCTAGACTTGAAATTCTTGAACAAAAAGATCTCACATTTGATCCGAAGTGGTCGGATTGGCGAAGCGAGGGAAGCGTTTGATGGAATGAAGCACCGCAATGTTGTCACGTGGAACTCAATGATGAGTGGATACGTGAAACGCAGAGAGATGGCGAAAGCACGCAAGTTGTTTGATGAAATGCCTGAGAGAGACATTGTCTCGTGGAATTTGATGATATCGGGGTGTATGTCGTGTCGGGGAAGTAGGGATATTGAGGAAGGTAGGAAGTTGTTTGATCAAATGCACGAGAGAGATTGCGTTTCTTGGAACACGATGATTAGCGGGTACACCAAGAATGGGAGGATGTCTCAGGCATTGCAGCTTTTTAATGCTATGCCGGAGAGGAATGTTGTCTCCTGGAATGCAATGATTAGCGGGTTTTTGCTGAATGGGGACGCGGTGCGTGCTATTGATTTTTTCGATAAAATGCCTGAGCGTGATGACGCTTCACGAAGCGCACTAGTTTCGGGTCTTGTTCGAAATGGTGAGCTGGATGAAGCTGCAAGGCTTTTGCTTGAATGGGGCAATAAGGATGTTGGAAGAGAAGATTTGGTTCATGCTTATAATACACTCATTGCTGGTTATGGCCAGAGAGGTAGAATTGAGGAAGCACGACGCCTGTTTGATGAAATCCCGTTTTATTGGGGTGAGCGGAAGGAATGCAGTAAGAGGTTTGAGAGAAATGTGGTGTCTTGGAATTCCATGATAATGTGCTATTTGAAAGTGAAAGATATTGTATCTGCCAGGCAACTTTTCGACCAACTGACAGAACGGGATACCTTTTCTTGGAACACCATGATTACCGGATATGTTCAAATGTCGGATATGGATGAGGCCTCTAACCTCTTCCGGAAAATGCCAAACCCTGACGTGCTGACATGGAATTTAATGGTCTCAGGGTTTGTGCAGATCGGTAGTTTAAAAGTTGCCTGTTATTATTTTGAGAGGATGCCACAGAAGAACCTGGTCTCTTGGAACTCCATTATAGCCGGATATGATAAAAATGAGGACTATAAAGGATCAATTAAATTATTCACCCAGATGCAACATGAAGGAGAGAAACATGACTCTCACACTTTATCTTCACTTCTCAGTGCTTCTACTGGTTTGATGGATCTGCATCTGGGTAGGCAGGTTCATCAGCTGGTAACAAAGACTGTTCTTGCAGATGTGCCAATAAACAACTCCCTCATAACCATGTACTCGAGATGTGGGGCAATAGAGGAGGCGCGAACCATATTTGATGAGATGAAATTGCGGGATGTAATTTCCTGGAATGCGATGATCGGAGGCTATGCATCTCATGGTTTTGCAGCAGAGGCTTTAGAGCTTTTCGCACTGATGAAACATCTCAAAGTTCAACCTACTCACATAACATTCATTGCGGTGTTGAATGCATGTTCGCATGCGGGGTTAGTTGAAGAAGGCAGAAGGCAATTCGATTCGATGATCGGTGAATTTGGTATTGAGCCACGCATTGAACACTATGCGTCTCTCGCGGACATCCTTGGCCGGCATGGGCAGCTCCATGAAGTCATGGACTTGATCAAGAGAATGCCATTGGAACCAGATAAAGCGGTTTGGGGAGCATTACTAGGTGGGTGCAGAATGCATAACAACGTAGAGTTGGCTCAAATTGCGGCTCAAGCTTTAATGAGGATTGAACCAGGAAGTTCAGCTCCCTATGTTTTGTTGTATAATATGTATGCCGACGCAGGACAATGGGGTGATGCTGCCAGGGTTAGATTGACAATGGAAGAGAATAATATCATAAAGCAACGAGGATATAGCAGGGTATGTGAAATCTAACAATAAAACAGTCGTTCGTTTATGTCAAAATGTGAACGACATGTCGTTTATATTGAGCATTGTGTCATTTTCGTTTTGGTGTGTTTTTACGTGAATTACATCGCAAAAACTGGCTCCATTAGTTCGACTCACAATTTTTACTACAGTATTTCTTTTCATAAAAATTTAAATTTAATTTTTTATATTATAATATTTTTTATCACATGAATTCACTTTTTAATTAAAATATTAACTCAAATGAGTGAAATGAATAAAAGACTTATTAATGGAGACTCAAATAAATCGATATAAGAATGTCCAAAAGTTAACATAGTTTACATTCATTAATATCCTTTCTAATTTTTGTTATTATATTGAAGTTTTATATTGAGCATTGTGTCATTTTCGTTTTGGTGTGTTTTCACGTGAATTACATCGCAAAAACTGGCTCCATTAGTTCGACTCACAATTTTTACTACAGTATTTCTTTTCATAAAAATTTAAATTTAATTTTTTATATTATAATATTTTTTGTCACATGAATTCATTTTTTAATTAAAATATTAGCTCAAATGAGTGAAATGAATAAAAGACTTATTAATGGAGACTCAAATAAATCGATATAATAATGTCCAAAAGTTAACATAGTTTACATTCATTAATATTCTTTCTAATTTTTGTTATTTTATTGAAGTCAACAAAAATAAAAAAGGAGAAAAAATCTTTTTATAAAAATTATTGAAAAAAGAGGTGCACGGAATGAAATTGGGGAAGAAGTGCATCAAAAGGCGGCTGGAGTATTAATAAAACGGGAAAAAAAAGAAAAACAACTAATCTAAATACTAAGCGGGCGCACATTTAAGAGAATATATATTTAAGTGGAGCCAAAATATTAAAAATTAAAGAAACATATTGAAAAAAAAAAAAAAACAACTAATCTAAATACTAAGCGGGCGCACATTTAAGAGAATATATATTTAAGTGGGGCCAAAATATTAAAAATTAAAGAAACATATGAACTAAATTTAAAATTCAATAATTTTTTGCAAAAGAAAATTAAATTTTTATTTGACAAAAAAAAAATATCCCACCACGTGTCATAATCGTAGGTGCATACAGTTGCAGGTGACTTTGTTATGACAGACGTGGCGTGGGGCGTCTCCAAAATGGTTGCGAAGAAAGTTGCAAGAGAGGAAGTGGACACTCTCTATTAATATATTGCAGAGAGAAGACCGAATGAATGCAAGAGAAAGAAGATACACACACACACACACACATATATATATATAGAGAGAGAGAGAGAGAGTTTGTAATAATAAAATGGATTCTATATAAAGAGAGAGGAGAGACTGCGAGCAAACTGTTTTAGCCGAAATCTCTCTCTCTGTGTCTCTAAAGTGTGTGAGAAAGAGAGACTGCGTCAGGAATCTGTTACGAATTGCACTTCCGATTCACCGACTCGGTTGTGCAGATTTCCCATCGTCTCTCAATCTCTCGAGTTCTGAAGAACCAGATTGTTCTGTCCACTGATTACGTTTGACGATGATGAGGAGGGCTCGCTCAGGCGCCGACAACACCGTCGTCGATGTTTCTCTGAGGGAGCTCGGCTCGCTCCCCGCCAGGAACTTCGCCCTCCGACTCGGCGCTTCCGAGGTCTTTCTTTCTTTCTTTCTTTTCTTGTTAAGGAATGTGGAAATTGAACAGCTTAATTCATAGTTTGAGTAAACGAGTTTTGTGTTATCGGTGTGGAATTCTTGATTCGGTTTAGTGTAGTTCCAAGTCGGTTATATTGAGAATATGCGGTGGGGTGGTAGATCAGAAATTCAGTAGTTTAATTGCTTTGAAAGAACCGCCATTGTCGCATATATTATGTTAAATGAAATTTGGCCGAGGACGTTAATTTGTTGAAAAGTTTTCATGTTTGTTCTTAATTAAATCTTTTGTAATGCCTGTGTAAATGTGGAAAAAATAAAATTATAATGTTATTAATTATTATCAATGTGTCACAAGCATTTTAGGTATATGTTAATGTTTCTTTGGATCTTTCAGGATCTCGTGCTTAGGCTTGAATTGTACAGGAGGCTCGAACATCACAGAGGATGTGTAAACACTGTAAGCTTCAATGCGGATGGTCGCATTTTGGTGTCAGGCTCTGATGATATGCGGGTTATACTCTGGGATTGGGATATTGGGCAAGTGAAGCTTGCATTTGATTCAGGTCACCTACAGAATGTTTTTCAAGCAAAGTTCATACCTTATTCGGATGATCGAAGAATTGTCACATGCGCTGCTGATGGGCAGGTATTTTATTTGGCTACAAGTGGTGGCTGCATGACATTGAATTTTAGCTGCCCTAATGGTTTAACATGTTCAAGGCTTTACTTACATAATTGACCTGTCAAAGCTCACTATGTTTTTGTCTCGTAATCTTCTGAAAACTGCAATTGAAAAGGGGATATTTGAGTTGTTCAGCAAGTTAATAAAGGATGCACTAGGTGTTCCTGGAAGAATTTGACGATGTAATGATTGCAGCGTCTTTATCTTAATGGTTTTATATTAAGCGTGTTTAAAGGGGTCTTTACCTTGTTCTATATTGATTTGAAGGTCGTTTCTGCATCCTGAATTGGATAATTTAACTTTCTAACTGGAGCATCTACTTAATTTTAGGTAAGATTTGTTCAGATTTTGGAAGGTGGACGAGTGGAGACTTCACTACTGGGCGAGCATCTGGGACAAGCTCATAAGTTGGCTATTGTACCTGGGAGCCCTCATATCTTTTACTCCTGTGGTGAAGATGGATTGGTCCAGCTTGTGAGTTTTAAATTTCCTCCGACTTGTTTTATATGTTCCCTCTGCAAATGTCACAGTTTTTACTTGACTTGGAAGCTTACTAACGAGAGGAGGTATTCTATCAACCAAATCATTTCCCGGTCATTAGCCGTTCCTCTCATCAAGCAATTTTCCAAAAAGAATTACTAGTTGATTTTCAGCCTGGACATGCTTATTTTTGCTGTAAATCATAAAATCCTATATCATTTTTGTTAAAATGTGCCGTTAATGAGGCATTGCATTTTTCAAATGAAGTTTGCATTTATTTTTTATTGTCTGGGTGGACAGCCAACTGACATGGTCCTTATTGTATCAGTTTGATCTGAGAACCTCAGCTGCGACAGAACTTTTTATTTGCCAATCAATTGACTATAGAAGGAATGTCATACCAGTCGTCCAATTGAATGCCATCGCAATTGATCCAAGAAACCCAGATCTCTTTGCAGTTGCAGGTTCTGATGAGAACACCCGGCTTTATGATATCCGCAGGTATGGGTGGTATGGATCATCCGATTTTGGTGAACCTGTAAACTACTTCTGTCCTTCACACTTGATTGGTGATCAACGACTTGGAATAACATGCTTGGCCTTCTCAGAACGAAGCGAGCTTCTTGTCTCATATAATCGTGAGCACATCTATCTTTTTACACAGGAAATGGGTTCAGGACCTACTCCACCCTCTCCATCTGGGGTATCTTCTTCAGCTTTGGATGTTGATGAAAAGATGGTTCCTCAGGTTTACAGTGGACATATGAACTTTGACACCGTGAAAGGCGTCAATTTCTTTGGGCCTAAATGTGAGTATGTGGTGAGCGGGTCTGACTGTGGCAGAATATTCATTTGGAAAACAAAGGGTGGGGAGCTTATTCGTGTCATTGAGAGAGCGGATCTGGATGTTGTGAATTGCATTGAGCCCCATCCTCGTACAATGGTGCTTGCAAGCTGTGGAATTGAGCATGATATCAAGATATGGACGCCAAAGGCTCTGGAGAGAGCTGAACTGCCAGTAAATATTCAACAGGTACGTTTTCTCCTTTTGTGCTATTATTTAAAGGCAAAAATTGTGCATCATTGATCATAGTAGGGTTCGATGCATTTTTATGTGGACTCCCAACATTCTTGTGGTTTCTTGAAGTTGAACCCGCTTGGGTTGAGTGCCTTGGGCATTTATTTTGTTCTTCCTTACTCTTTCCTTCCAAAATGCCTACACCATGAGGCAGATGAGATTTGTTGGTCATACATGCCATATTTTATTATCTTACTATTTTCAGGCGAAATGGAAGAGAAGGGGTCAAGATGGGAGGAGGGGATGTGTTTTCACATGCGTCTCTATTTTTTCTTTTTCTAAAATTTGGATTATTCTTCATACCCGTGGTTATTTATTTATTTACTAATTCATTTTTTTTTCTTTTTGGAGCGTGCATGGTCCTTGTTTATTATCTCAAAAAAAAAAAAAAAGCATTTCAGTAGTTTAGTTGTTCACCATTTTTTTGTTTTTTTTGGCTCAGAGAAGTTGTTTTGTTGATGGCTAGATTTTCTCTCATTTTCTTTTTTGTTTTTGGTGTAAGGTGTAAGGTGTTTGCTGATAGGTAGATATGATTTAAGAAAATAATACCCCTGGTATGTAATATATGAGGTACGAGCAGCAGAGCAACTAATTCTCTGCCATTGTTTGAAAAAGGTTCTACCTAGACGAATTCGTTGGTTTTCCTTTGGTGGTGACGATGACGAGAGTGATGATTGTTTTTATGATGACGATGAGGATAGTGACGATTATGATGATGATGATGATGATGATGAGTCTGATGATGATGATGATGATGACAGTAACGATGATGATAGCAACAATGATAACAGCGGCGGTGATGAAGCCAATTGTGGTGATGATAAAAATGACCGTGATAATTCTGTCAAAGGTTACGATGATTCTAATGGTGATTATGATTTTGAACTTTTGTTTTCAGCATCAGCAGCAGCCGCAGCAGCAGCAGCAACCCAGGGTTAGGAACTGGATGTACTGTGTCTCCTCACCACGGGATCTAATATTGGAACTTTTTTCACTGCAAAGCCGGCGAACAGATGGAATGCTTCAAGAACTTGATGAGCTACGTGCATTCAGTGCCAACAACGATGGTTTCTCAGATGATGAAGATACCTCCAGTCAAGATGGCTTGTAATTAGTTAAATGACTCTGAGGTGGGCTTTGGAGCATGGTGGAAAACAAATGATAGCAAGTGTACATAATTTTGATTACTTCTCAACTGATGAGTGAGATTTTGCGATTTGTAATAGTCAACGAATATCCTAATAACTATAGGTTTTTTCTTCTTATTCATCGGTTCCCCTGCAGTATGCATCTCTTTTTGTATTTTGATTGCATTAACATTTTACCTGCTAACTTCCTTTCCACGCACCTATATAGTCTTGTAATGTCCTATTGGATTTTTTTTTTTTTTTCGTTTTTGCAAAAAAAATATAGAGAAGGTTTTTGGCATCTGAAATTCTCATCATTGCGTGAATTAGAGCATTACTAGAGAGGGGAAAGAGTTGAGCGTAATTTACACTTGAATGTAACTTTTAATTAGCTTACATTCAAGTGGTATGGGAGAACTAACTATACTTTATAAGTCGTATTAACCTAATTTACATGCCATCATCTTTGCGCATTCGCACGATCATACAAAGAAATTCATGGAAGATGAGATGCAACACATAAATATTAGTAAGTATTGCATGTCGTTTATTGACAAACTTTCATGACTAACAAGTAACGAGTCGTAACGTTTGAACAAATGAGATGTCGCTTCACATTCCACCAGCAGCAGATTTTGTCAGAAACCCACAATTCAAATTTTAGAATCAAAATATGTTGGCCATTTAATTTTAAACAAGGGTTTTGACGTTTATTGTTCTCTTATTATTAATAGGTATGGAGATTTGTTGAATTTTTTTGATATATTATTTTCTGAAATTGTCATATAGATGTACATAACTCTTACCATTAATTGTGAAATTACTAACAGATATTAAAGTTTAACGAAAATAATGTTCTTGGGTAACTTTAAATTTAATTAAATATTATTAATTTTTAAGAGTTTTTAAAATTGATAAAAGAAATATTTCGTACTTAAAAGTTTATCTAAAAATATTTATTTATCTATAAGTTTCACGTATAATGATCACATTAAAAATTTATTGAAATTAAAAATCTAATTAGAAATTTATTGAAATTAAAAATTTATTGTCAACTTTAAGTTTATAAATTTTATCTAAAAATAAAAAGAAAGAAAATTATCTAGAAGAAATTTTAAAAACTAGTCACAATACTAATAATTTAGGTACTGGTAATCTAAAAATGCCTTTGAACTGCGACTTCGTAGAGTTGCTTTAGTTGAAAAGAAGCAAGCTTATAAACAGATGATTGACATGTCGTTTGTAATCTAAACGTCATAAACGACATCTCCACAAACTAACGTTAAACGTCTTTTTAACTGGAACAACGTCGACCTCTTCTGGTTTTTTTTTTTTTAAATAAAAAAACATCAATCCCTGGTCCTCTTATAGTAAAACGAACTGTCACAGAAACTTAAGACATATGCCATAGGCACATTAGTCACCATTTTGTTTTAAGAGAATCAACAGCAAACTTTGGAGAGGCAGAAGAATATGCCGTTTCTTGATGAGCAACATATTTTTTTCGGTAGAATAAGTGCAACTTATGTCGTTTCCTATTATTTTATTATTTTTTTAAATCGACATTTCTATCAATATTTCTGCAGAATTTGTCGTATTTTAAAAATACCTGATTTAGATATATGCAATATGGAAATATGGATATTGATATCTTTTCTGTAGAATATTTCCACGGAAATTTCTGTAAATGTTGGAAATTTTCATAAACGCCGATATTTTCACAAAATGTAGAGTTAAATGACCAAATATTGCAGAAATTTTGTAAAATATTGGTAAAATTTTCTGAAATATCCATAATTATATATACGTTTTAATTTACTTTTCAATGCAAGAGTTATGTCTTTTTTTTTTTAACTTCATATTTTGGTATCAATATTGTCTAAACCAATTACATATTTTAAATACCTTTGAACTAGAGGTGAAAGTTTGAGCCGTCCGGCCTAGCTTAATTTGGGCCCGAGGCCTGAATGGAAATTTTAGGCATGGCAGCTCGACCCATTATTTTCACCGACCCGACCCTAGAAGGAGGAGGGTTGGCCTAGCTCGTCGTGCTCTAAGGCTGGATTGGGTTGACCTAAATAAGGTTTCGGGTTATGAACCTCAGTTGGGCTGGACTGGACCCGACCCGGGCCAACATTGTCAGGCATCAGGCCGACCCATTTAGTTTGATCCAAATTTTCACCTCTACTTTTTTTTTTGTTTTTCAAAAATAGTAGAAAATAGGCCAATATGAAAAGTTTAAGAAAGTATACAGGCCAATTTTTAGTTATAGAAATTAATAGGCCATAACTTATCAAATTATGGTTCATAACCAAATAAGTTATGGTTCATAGCCAGACAAGTTATGGACAAAAATCGTGAATAACTTGTCAAGTTATGGTTCATAACCAGACAAGTTATGGACGAAAACAGTAATTTAGCCTATTTATTAACTTATGTAAACTATTGGTCTATTAATTTTAATTCATCTCAAGTCTTGACATATTTCCCTCTTTCTCCCCTTTTTTTTTTGAAATGAAACTTTCACCCTTAAACCTTATAAAAGCTTTTTTTTTGGTATTGATAATTAATCATCTATGAAACCATAAATGTAAAGTATTTGTGTTAGGTTAATTTCAGCTATTTTACTTAAGGGAATACGAAGTAAATATCAGTTTTACTAAAAAATAATTAAAATAATTAAAACAGTAAATAATTAACATAAATAACATATTTTAAAAATATTTAAATTAAATAACAGTAAATTAAATATTATGTGGTAAAAGTTTGTTGACCACGTAAATTCAATCATAAAAAGAAAATTTATGTGATTTTTTACCACATAAATTCAATAGTAAATTAAAATTTACGAGGTAAAAAATCTTTTTACTGCTATTTATTTCAAATATTTTAAGATCTATTATTTATGAATGTGTGCTTATCTTTATGGTCTTATGCTTACATCTTACTGTTCATATTTATCATATTATTAGTATTTTAATTGGGATTCATCTAATTTATCATAATTTAAGCTATTTTAGATTTCTTAAATCTTATCTATTTAAAAGAAAATTATATTTGCACCCACTAAATTCATGAATACCCCCACTAAATTATCATATTTAATGCTACAATTTAAACCTTTAGTAAAATTACAATAAAAAAATAATAAGAATACACCCATATTTTTTTTTTAGGAGAAAACACCCACATTGCATATATGTTTCTAATAAAACTAGATCGATTTTTTTTTTTTTAAAATCATGACCCCACGTTTAAGAATCAATAAGGGAAATATTAATGTTCAAAGCTCAATTGTTTGTTTGTTTTTGTTTTTGTTTTTTTTTGTTTTTGTTTTTTTAAAGCTCATTCGTTGTTCTATGCTTGTGTAAGGTGAGTTGGCAAATGGAGTTTTTTTTTTTTTTTTTTGAGAATGAAAAAAGTTTTTATTATTTTTAAGATTGATTAATTATTTTTTATTCCTTTTCAAAAAAATAGTTTTATAAAATAAGATAAAATTAAAATGAAAGCGTCGGATGGAGTGGGGTGAGGGGTGTATATGAGGGTTAAATTGGGAATCATATAAGAAGTATATATGATAGAGTTTGTAAATATATATTAAGAAACATTAATTAATTGAGGTGCATTTATAAATTTTATGGTGCAAATATAACCACTCTTATTAAAAATACTGTACGAAACAAGGCCCTTATTTTGTCCTTGGTAGGCCATTTGGGCCTATATCAAATGGGCTTTAACAAAACGACTAGCCCAATTTTAACATTATGCGGCCGTCATCGTTCTCCTCCGATATTTTTCACTGGACCATAGAAAACTACCTTCTTCATCGTTAAGAAGAACGAGTCGAGCGACTCACTGAGTCATTTCATCATCGTCCGAGTCTGACCAATTCTTCATCTTCCTCCCATGGATTCTCGCGCGAGCTCGTGTTATGCTCCATTCACGTCTTCCTCTTCCATTTTATTTCCCAGAAGAATCCTCCCCTCCAGACCTGCTCACTTCTCTCTCGCCTCCAAAAGTACGTCCTTCAATTTTCTTTTTTTCTCTGTATTTTGCTTTCCGATATAAGTCGAAATCTAAAGTTTTGAAATTTGATAGAAAACTGTTGCGTTCGAAGATTATGAGGTTTTTTTTTCGTCATATTTTGTTGAAGTTTTTCGGCAATCTAGAAGAGCGTTGATTTGATTATTCTATTTTCTGATAAGGTTTTTATATTTGGATTTAGGTAACGACAGCGAAGCCGATCCTGAATCTGCATCGAAGGACGTGAAAAGTGTTCCGATTCTCAAAAATCTCAACCTCTCTCTCTCCCCACTCTCAAAGGTATTATTTCTTTCTTTGTTTATGTCTACAGATTTCTTCTTCGTTGTGATTTCCTTTTGATTTCCGAGAGATTTTAGCAAATTATCGCGGGGGGGTGGTGGCAATTTTGCATTTTACTCTGATTCTCAAATACTTAAGATTGTTGTGTATATAGTTGATCTTAATTTCTTGAGAAAAAAAAAGTGACAGATATCACTAATGGAGAGCTTCATTAAAGTCTCATGATTGGTGATGCACAAAACTGTTGCTTTTTTTCTTTTCCTTTGAGTAATTGATTAGCAATATCTATAGGTTGTTTGTAAAGTAAATGTATGATGTTGTGTACGAATTGGGTCTGTCAGGATGCGGCAATGGGTTTGGTGCTGAGCGCAGCTGCGGGAAGAGGGTGGACGACAGGTTCAGGAATGGAAGGCCCCCCCGTTCCTGATGGGAGTGAGGCCAAATCAAGCACCGAGAATGTCTCTACTTTCCCATGGTCTCTCTTCACCAAATCTCCTCGCCGTCGGATGCTTGTGGCTTTCACGTGTAACATCTGCGGCCAGCGGACGACACGGGCTATCAACCCCCACGCTTACACTGATGGCACAGTCTTTGTGCAGGTAAATAGTATGCAGTGCTGTGTTTTGTCTTTGGAACTTGTTGAGTTCATCATGGACTTGAAGATTGCTTTTGCATGAACCCTTAATATGTTTATGTTTTGTGTAAATTCTCCAGTTGGGTACCCAAAAAAGTACTCTCCCAATTTTGGTTGTTTATGAACTTGTTAGATTTTAATCACATAGTGTATTACATATGCATACTAGTGTATAACATTGCATACTGTTTTATTCTGAGAGGATATATTATATAACATTAACAAACTCTTGATACCAATGGGTACATGCCTATTTTTTTGCTAACTGAAGTGATATTTGTGGGTTCCCGCAGTCACAATTGTGGATGGCATTGAACTGTCTCTTTAACTATATGGGTTCTAATTGAAATCCTTGTTTGTTTTGGTTTGTAGTGTTGCGGATGCAGTGCTTTTCATAAGCTTGTGGATAACTTGAACCTTTTTCATGAGATGAATTGCTATGTGAACCCTAGTTTTAGTTACGGAGGTAATGGCTGGGAGGACATGAATTTCAAATACATGGACGTAGAAGACGAAGATGACATATTTCCCATTCAATGAGGTGGATTGCTACTGGAATTTGTATATTCTGTACTGGTATATTGAAAACTTTTAGCTCAGATTTTCATTTTAAGTATCCTATAAAGGTTTTCTCGTAGGAACCCATTTTTAAATATTCTATTATCTGGATTCTAATAAAGGGATACATGTTGATGGTGAACTCACTAGTCATATAGAATCTTTTCTCATTTGTATCATTACTCTTTAACATTGAGCAATACATACGTGTGTGTACATATACACAATACAGAGCTTGGATACAACAGCTGTTGGTATGGAACTGGAATATTTCTTCTGCATAAGAACTCTCATTAGCTCTAGTTCTTTACTTATGTACGTTAAGAGACTCCAAACTGTCAAATTCTAGGCTCGATATAGATACTTCATTTCCTCATCACTGATCTTCCACGCTGCTGCTGCTGCTGCTGCTGCTGCTGTTGTTGTTGGTTGTCTGACTTGATAAAGGAGGGACGGTTTTAATCATAGTACCTTGGATGAAGGCAATCGTCTGCACAAAGAATTGTGACATGTCAAATAAATCCATGAGGAAAGAAAAGCTAAACAAAGACGTTAAAATAAGCCTCTTTACCTAGCAAAAAAACATTACAAACTTGCATACTATATAAACTCTTACCATGGCAAGGCCAATGCACATGATACTGAAACCAGGGAAATAAAACGGTGCTCTTTCTGATAAGAACAAAGCTGAAAGGAGAAGACAACTACTTAATCTTTGATTCTTTGTTACATTTATCTTTAAGCCCAAAAAAATGTTACATAAGTTTTTCGACCAACCTGTTAGAGGACTGAAAATAAATGGAGAAATAATGCTAGCTAAAGAACTTATCCCTGAAAGACATCCTTGAGCCTTCCCCTGATATAAATTTTACTTGTTTAAGTCAGTAAACTAAGATTTACATAAACAAACCGAAAATGAAAATCAATGAAACAAGAAATGAGTTTTTCATTTGACGGGCAGATATTCAACTGCACGTCTTTTTAGAGTAAAATTTACCTGCTCATCGGACCCCACTTGTTTTGATGCAATGCTACGTACCTGAATAAGACAAAAAATTTTCATGGAAAACTCTAGTATTCAATCTAAGTAGCAAAGCTGTCGACAAAATGAAAGCAAAACGACCTACTGTTGGGTATGCAAAAACAGAAAAAACGGAAAAAATTGAGGCGGCATAAACTACCTGCACAAATGTGAAAAATAACTTCTTTAGTTACCACATTTTTACACACATAGCAGTAGTGGATTAGTATACATAACAATTATTCAACAATGGCATAGAAATACAAAAGCAATTGACTTTGGTTTAAGAGGATTACCCAAGCTGACCATGATATGCTGTAAACAAACGTCTGAATAAAAATTAGAAGAAAAGAAAAAGGTAACAGTCAGCGTTTATTCAACATGCATGTAAAAAAATGGAAATAGTGATGATAAAGGCACATACATTTATACATCCTACGAAAAGCCCTATACAGAGCAACTTTGTCTCTCCAACAATGGGAGCAAGCAGGGGCAGGAAAAGCAGCTGCAAAATGTAGCAGAAATGATCAAATTTTTGTCAGTGGCGAAGGTCCGTGCATTAACTGTTAAGCGTGTGACACTTAAGATCCGTTTGATATGAGAGTTCAAGTGGTTTGAACCTAAAGTTAACCAGTGTTTCTTTGCAAAAAGTAAAAAGTGACATTTGAACCATAAAAAGCAAAGGGTTTCTAAAATTGGCCTCTCATGGGTTCTCAAGATTTGAACCCAGGTTCAAATCCCACATTCAAAACCCATATGATTCAAACCCAAAGGTTTAAACCACTCTAATTTGAATCTTCATATTAAATGGACCATTAATTATTGTCCTGACGCAGAGTCAGTGGCTTTATTGTGTTTGCTTGTTTGTGGTTTCTTTATATTATTGCTTTTGTTTGTAGAGGATTAGGGCGCTTAATCTGTAACAAACATCGCATACCTGTGAAATGGCTCCTGCAACCCCAAGAATTAGCATAAGATCAGCAAACTGGTCTTTGTTGAAATGAAAACGAGCCTTTAAGAAATACTGCATTGTGAGATAGTTAATTCTCAGTTAATTCCTTTGTTTTTCTTGCTGACATAAGTACTAGAATAGTGACTATTTGTTATATGGATCTATTATTAATTAATCCAACCATTCATAAGTTCCTTAAACTTCAAGGTAGAACTTTACCATTAACGAAGCTTGGAACCCGCCCTCCGCAAGACTATTGAAGAAGGAAACAGTTGCTGCTTCTGAAAATGTTTTACTGCGCCAACAGAGAGTTTTACAGTTTTAGCTAACAGAAAAAGCATGACTAATCTTTATAAGACATTCTGAATCTAAAATATGTCTCATGTATTTATCGAAGTATTACCTGCTCTTGAGCAAGCTAATTAAGTCCTTCATCGTCGGAAACGTCTTAGAAACCTGTGTCCTTTTTGGGGCCTCGCCATTCTTTTCGATATCCGGTCCACCTTTCAAAATAGGCTGCCTCAGACTATCCTCATGTGGCAAGCTTTCCTCCAGGAAAACTCTCATATATACGGCTGCAGTCATGGATGCCAATGCAGCAACCTGAATATATATATATATATATATATATATATATATAAAATACGCAACCATGTATTACCGTCACACCAACATGATCATCATTATATATATATATATATACATAAAATTTGTTAGACAGTCCTCCCTGATATTTATTCAACATACTGATGTTGTAGAGGAGGAACAGTTGTCTGAAATAACTATAAATTTCTTGGTGTTGCACCTTTCCAACCTCAATGTTACAATGAATAAATGATGTGTTGTGTTTCTCACTTTTATATGTTACGTAAAGATAAGTTTATGCATACATACATAGACTTATTTGTTTTCCAGGAAAAAAAAAAACCTGAAATGTTGAAGCAGTGGGGAGGAAACGAGATGCTAAAGTTCCACAAACAAAAGCTGCTGAAACAACACCAGACATAATTCCAAATGCTGATGCTCGCCCTTGATCCGATATGTGGTCAGCCTATATGGATTAATTACTGTAATTTCTCAGTACTAAATAAGAAAACTGATCAATTGAATACTTGCACTATATATTGCAGTGGAAACTATGAGAACTTGCATTCTTTTCTTTCTTATTTTTTATTTATTAGATTGACCAACATGAAAATTAAGTTGAATATCTGGTTTTTCAACTAGTAAGAAATTGACATACCGTGTCACCGCATAATGATCTGGATTATATAATTAACATGTAAATTCATGACTAGTTAAAAAAAACTTAGCTAATATCTAAAGTTTTGTATTAAAGGAGAGGAGAGTTGAAGTGATAATTACCACATATGCAAGGGCCAGACAGTTGGTACTGCCCTCGCATACCATTGCCGTTAAAGTCTTCATGACATAATATGCGTAAAAGAAATTGGTTGTCCTGTTATACGCCAGTATTACTGCCCAAAGAAAAAAAAAATTCAAAACAAACACACATTAAATAAAGAGTTTTCCACTTTAGTAGTTTATTTTTTTCAAAAAATTAAATACGGTCAAAATCACATAAAAAAAGAAAAAAATGTATGCAAAACTAACGGAATCTGATATAGATATAAGAGTTTGAAACAAAGCCTAACCTATATGATTTTTTTTTTTTTTTTTTCATATTGCCATGTTGAATTCTCTATTAAATGAATCAAAACAAGGCTGTTGAAAGTGAAGGATCGTATCAACAGGCATATCACTAAAAATTAACCTTCTAATCTCGTTTTTTCTAAAAATATTAAAAGTGTCCTCTAAAGTGAAGCATATATCATATCAGAACAATCATACCGACGAATACTAACTAAAAAAAAGTGGAAAAAGTCTATTAATAATCAATTATTAGTTATTACCATATATATATATATATAACATCAAATTGCACTAGCAACATTATAACTATTATTTCTACCAAAGAAAAAACATTGTTATTGTTATTGTTATTATTATATTATTGTTATCTAATTATTGTAAATAACACTAGAAGCATTCTTGTATTGGTCAAGAGAAAATGAGCACGAACTTGTAAAATGACAGCTGGTTGATAAAGGTATCACTTTAGTCACCCCACTCCATCTTCAAAAGCTTATATAAAATGGGATGAATGGTGCATATATAGGCCCACAAGGGCACTTTCGACGCACAAAGGCACAAAGAAGAAGTTAAATGGCACTGAATCATGGATACCTAGTGGAATAATGTTGAGTGTCAATGGAAGTGTGAGGAGGGATTTTCTGCCGTACTTGTCGGAAAGATTCCCTATCACTGGGGTCATCACCACCATTCCCAGTCCTGTGATCTGCATTACACCATGATATGTATATCATCATTTTACAACTTAGGTACAAAATTCCAATATTTTATTTGTACACTTACATGTTATATCTTTTTTTTTTTTTTTTTTTTTTTTTTCAAATGAAACAATAGAGATAGAGAACATTTAGTAGAAATAGAGCTCCAAGTTTGGGTCGGCTAAATGGGCCCGACCCTTTCTCTTTTAAGGTCCCAGATCTGACTAAGAAATATCCATGCAAATAAAAACTAAAGAAAGACAAAAACACAAGATCTACTTCCAATACAAATTGGAGGTCACAATATAAAGCTTTTGAATTTTTATTTATTTATGCATGCTTATGTATACGTTTATATCATTATATGTGTGTGTGTGTATATATATATATATATGTATATATGAGTATGAACATATATTTACAGTTTCGGCTTCTAGTAATCACGTTTTTTATTGTAATCAGCACAAAAATTATGTCAAGCAATATAAATAAAGATTTATTATTTAGATATTCTTTTTCATCTCGCAGTAAAATTTCCAATACCATGTTCTTAAAAATCTTTTTTCGTACGATAACGAAGCATTTGAGAAAGAAAATAACGATGGGTTTACATCATCGAGGTCGTACTTGTTTTACTTTTTCATAAAAAGAAAGAAGCGTGTTCTTGGATTCTGACGATGATATTTTATCTTTTAGTTTCCAAAATCGACAGATTCTGCGTTTGCCTTTTTTCTGAAATGACAAACGTAAGTGCCCCACATATTAATTGCAGTATTGAATTCAAGTTTTGTTTGGTCATGAAGAAAATAAACGCGAAAGGAGAGGACCTAAAATCTCTTAAGTGGCATATGGATAAAGTGATCTTAAATTGGAAAAAAAAAAAAAAAAAAGAGCTATCTTTTTGTTGCAGAAATCTATAATCTGTTGCAGAAATCTATAATCAAATGATTTCATGTAGGAGTGGTAATTCATGTCACGTATCGTGTTTTGATCGTTTCTTTTTAAATTTACATTTAACCCGAACACAACCCGTAACACGAAATTTTTTAAAAACCGCAACACGACCACTTTACGGGTTGACATGACACGAAAATGACCCGTGACACGAAATTGACCTGTGAACTCGAAATTGACACAAAAATTATATACTTTTATTTAATTTTTTACATATTAAAAATAACTTAAAATTCATAACACACTAAAATACAATAACATCCATTGAAATTAAGCAAATAATAATATAAGATTTTGAGTATAACTATCATGATATCATGAGTTCATAATAAAATCAAAATATGTAATGAAAAATATATGTATTTTTTAATTTTTTACGAGTTTCATGTCGTGTTCGGGTTAGGCGGATCAAATCCGAAAATTGACCCGTGTTTTTCGTGTCAATTTCAGGTCGACCCAATTCTGACTCGAACCTCTTTTTTCTCAACCCTAACCTGCGAAATTCGTGTCGTTTTCGAGTCGTGTTGTTGTGTACTCGACCCTAATTTCATGCCCACGTATATATGTTGTCCATTTTCTTCTCCCAAATATCTTGCAACAAATGAAGGGAGTAATGTTTGTCCATGTTATTGGACAATAATATGGAATGAGTCATAAGGACGGATATATTTGGATGGTAGTGGCTCATTAATATCCAATTTTAAAATAATGTGTATATGATTTCAAAGACCAACTTAAAAATAAGTTTTTACCTCTTTTTCTTGGAGTACCTAAAAGCAAAAGCCAAATTAAAGTCAAACGGATGCTGTTTGGCATTGTTTTTTAATATTAATTTTGGTTTCAAGGATTCAAAAGTTGCTTCTAGTGGTGTTACTTTGGACTACCTTCTAAAAGAGCTTCAGTAAGTTTTATAAAATCAAAGACTTTGAAAACTATATAGAGCTTCAGTAAGATTTTATAAAGTCATTCCAATATTTATATTATTTGTCAAAAAATTTTAATGCCAATTTTATCATATCAAAATCTTTTAAAAATATAATTTCACATAGTTAGTAAAAAATCTTTGCTTTTACTCATCCTCTTCTATTCACTGAAAATATAAGTAAAGGGCAGGCTTTCTCTAGTTATACGTTAACAATGCAACTATGAGAAAATTATAAGATTAAAATAAGAAAGCTACAAAAAGTAATAACAAACCAACAATCAATTAAAAAAATGTTTATATCTTTGTTAACAAGAGCTTAAAGACTCGCCTATTTCCGAGGAAAAGAAGCTACAAAAAGTAATAACAAACCAACAATCAATTAAAAAAATGTTTATCTCTTTGTTAACAAGAGCTTAAGACTCGCCTATTTCCGAGGAAAAAGCGCAATCTTTCCTTTTCTGATTAACACTGCAACTCTTTAATCAGTCTTTTTTTTTTTTTTTTTTAAAGAAAAAAATCTTTTAACTTTTTTTTTTTAAAGAATAAAAAATCTGCAGCTTTAGCCTTTAAGACTTAATTTATTTTTCAAGTTAATGAAAGGTGTAAATGCTTCAAAATTCAGTCTTTTAGACACCAATACATCGTTTCTTCAACAAACTTTGAGAGTCTTCCATTTCCGCAACTTTTTTAACAGTTTTTTTTTTTTTTTTTTTTTAAGAAAAAAATCTTTTAACTTTTTTTTTTTTAAAGAATAAAAAATCTGCAGCTTTAGCCTTTAAGACTTAATTTATTTTTCAAGTTAATGAAAGGTGTAAATGCTTCAAAATTCAGTCTTTTAGACACCAATACATCGTTTCTTCAACAAACTTTGAGAGTCTTCCATTTCTTTAAATAGTCGCAAGGATTACTATATGCAAAAAACATTAGGAAAAAAAAAAAAAAAACTGAATATTATAAACAAGATGGACTTCTCTTGGGCAAAAAATGCGAATCCAAATTTAATGATAATCCTCTCTATGGTCACAAAACTGTAGAAGAAAATTAAACCTCTCACAAGAGGTGAAACGAAAGAAAGAAGAGGACGACAAATAGTCGCAAGGATTACTATATGCAAAAAACATTAGGAAAAAAAAAAACCTGAATATTATAAACAAGATGGTTTTCTCTTGGGCAAAAAATGCGAATCCAAATTTTATGATAATCCTCTCTATGGTCACAAAACTGTAGAAGAAAATTTAAGCCTCGTTCGTTTCGTTGATTCGAGTTTAAAATTTGAGTTTTATTACAGTAAAAAGTTCTCACAAATAATCACATTTAATTTTTTTACTATAATAAAAAATTCTCATATATAATCACATCTCAACTCAAATTCTAAACTCGAATCTCAAATTCTAAACTCAAATCATCGAAACAACGAGGCAAGCTCTCACAAGAGGTGAAACCAAAGAAAGAAGAGGACGATGAGGACGATAATAATAAAAAATAATACGTACCGCTTGTTGAAACCCAGTGAGATAAATGGCAAAAGAACACTCATCACGACCAGGGCAAAGAGCCGTCATAGTCACATCTGTAATGGCAGGAGCCACAGTGGAGCTTCCGAAGAAGTAAAGAAAAATCGTCACAAACAAGTGACCCAGAACTCTCAACTTCTCCATATACTAATTATATCCTTTGATATTAACCCACTGCTGTGATTATTTCAGAAAAACGAAAAAGGAGTATTCAACTGCTCCCTAACTTGTAGTAACGTCCTATAATTCTTTGGAGAGAAGAAAATAAACCGCTTTATAGACATTCCTGGGGATCCTTCGGAACCGTTCTATTTAGCTTTATCGGGTCCCTCTATTTTGCTTTAATTATTCTTTTGACCCCTTTTTCTAGAGAGAGAGAGAAAACTTGAGTTGGAAGTTATGATACGTTTGGTTCATGGATTAGAATCATGTGATTAAAATTATTTTTTATTTACGTGTATTTTTTATGAAAGAAAATATTATAACGAATCATGAACCATGATTCAAATTATGGTTTGAATCCTCCAACTAAACATCCCCTAAAAAAATGGTGGTTATTTTCGCTCACTCCTTTAGTCGTTTAGATGAGAGATAAAAGCAAAAAAAATAGGGTATCGTGGCTTCTAAGTCCTCATGCGGTCTTGTCTAATTAAGGACATCAACATTTGACTGACGACTAAACATATGCGTATGCACAGCTATCTAGGCGTGTGATTTTACTAGGTAGAACAGACACGTAAATGTGAACAACAATGAGAGACTCTTGTTGTCAAATTTCCTCAAACATTCCTATCAGTGATTTAGTGGTGTGGTGGTGCTGAGTAACTATTATGTCATTGTGGAATTTTAAAGAAGTGTATTGATTTAAAAATTTAAAAATTTAAAAATCCAAAAGTTAGGTTTAAATGTGTGCAACACGTAATTCCTGTAATATAGTTACCGGATAATGGAATTAACTTGAATATGGCAAATTAAACAAAAATCCAAAGTTATCTTTTTAGGCGTGTTTATTGGTTCGTCTATGTGTTTTTCTGTTGAGAAAACTAAGCATAGGTTTTATCATCCTTTGTGCATCATTAAATCGTACTGATAGAACCATGTGCTTTTTAGGGTTAAGAGTCTTTGTATACCGAGTTTAATATTGGTGTGTGTATTTTTTTTTTTAATTTAGAATACAATTTACCTATTTCAAAATACTAATAATAATTAATTATGGCCCTAAGAAAGTATAAGCAAAAGAGGAAGGTGAAATAGATTATTATAATTAGAAGTTAAAAAAATAGATTATTATTAGTGGGAATCCCGAGTAAGTTTGCTTGGTATAGTTTGTACTCATTTGTCCAACTTACATACATATATTAATATTTTATCATAGGATATGATACAATACCTAACGAAGAAAAAACCTCCAAGTATAGTTTCAAATAGGTAAATTTCCAATCAATATTTAGCATTTATCTTGACATGATGTTAATAAGATTGGACAAAATATTACTGGCAATGCCATCGTTTTTCATCTTCTTTTTTTTTTTTTTTTGCACATAACTCAACTTGATCTTATATGAATGACCAATATATATTCCTCTATAATTTCGAAAACTATATAAAAAAATAATCTCCATCTTCCATATTGAGGTTAAATTAGGGGCTCTTGTTGTTACAGTAGTGCTTAATAATTGTTGACCCTACGCAGATCGTTCGGATTGTGGTGTCTAATCTTTGTTTGTTGTTTTATCATTGTTTTTTTTTTTTTCCTATGTTAAGTAAATAGGCAATTATATCTATATATATATATTATAAGTTTAGTTAATGACAAATCCACATCATTTCTTAAGGTCTAAAGAGCCCTAACCACAGACTTAAAGACCCAATATTAGTCACACATTTCTTAAGGTCTAAAGAGCCCTAACCACAGACTTAAAGACCCAATATTACTCACGTACGCTTTTCTCTCTCGTTCTTTTTAGTTTCTCCATTGCACCAACGGTTTCAAACATATGAAACGGAACACCAAGTAGTTGGGTTCACATCGATTCCCCGTCTATTAGTAATTTGTTTGCCGTTTTCGAGGATTGAAAATCGAACAGCTTGATGCCAACAGTGTTTAACCCGAATCGACCACACTTCTAATTACTATGACATTATTCACATTATATAAGATGCATCATATAATTCTTTTACTTGAAGATGCATCATATAATATATAAGATGCATCATATAATATATAAGATGCACCGTACTAGTAAATGAAAAAAAGTATGCATCGAGTCTGTTAGATAAAAATATATAAAGATATGTATAGTTGCAGACATGCTTAATACTAAATTCTAAGCCTGATTTCACTGAACAAATCATTGTACGATATAGAGTTTGAAACCACATCATATTAAAAAATAATAATAATAAATAAATGAATAAATAAGATATACATAGTGCTACTTTTTTTGGGGGTTACATATAGAGCTGCTTGCACACGTACAATTATGTGTCATCCGCGTAGTCAAAATTTTTATTATTTACTCTTAATTTATAAGATTTTTACTCAAATAATTACACTAATAAAAAGATATTTATTAAATGTAAGAAATAAAAATTTAAATTTATACACTCTTAAAAATAAATTCCCTTTTTTTTCTATCTAAAAAAGTTTTCCAGGCCTAGAACCAACTCCCAACATAACACAATCACATGTAATTCCTGTGATGAGCCCTGCTAGTGGGGCAGGTCCAGCATTGGGTCGATAATGATTTTTATTTTTTCGTTCTCTTTTGAAAATTACTCGTTGTCTTTTTCTTTCTTTCTTTTTGCTAAATGATAATCCGGAGAGGGGGCGGCTAACTTTAGCATACTCCCTCTGGGCCTGACAAAAGGGGCCCCCTGATAGGACTTACATTCACATTAGGCCTACTTTAAACTAGTCACTCCTCGGATGAGAGCCACGTCACCTCAGCCACTCACAATGGCGATATTTCGCGTGTCTGAAATACGCAGCCATTGTGGTAGAACATACAGAAGTATTACTGAACAAAGCACACATAAATGCTGGCCAACTTAATTCCTTCCGAGCGCAGATGTACACGTGGAAAGTTAGTTGCTGAAACGACTTCCAAATGCAGATAATTAGCACAAGACAGCAGTTGAAATGAGAACACAAGTAATAAGTAACGTTCTCATTTGGTTGCCAGATTCTTTGTCATGTGAATGTTGGGTGCGTTTAGTAGATAAATCTATAATTATGATTTTAGATTTTGATTTAGAATTAGTGTTTATTTATAGTGATTTTAAATCATGATTCAGAATTAGTGTTTAGTTTAGATGATTCTGAATCATGATTTAAAATCTGATATGATGTTTTAAACTAGCTCAAATCATGATTCTAAAACTACACCCCCCCTCTTGATTCAAGTTGATTCAAATCCCTGATTCTGAATCATGATTTTAAAATCATAATTTGAACATAAATTCATAAATTATGATTCTAATTTCAGAATCATAATTAAAATCATTTTAATTTAAATTATCATACGGAACGAACCCGTAATGATTTATAAAGATAGAAGATGACATTTAGGTGAGCTTGGAGAAGAGGAATGATTAGAAAGACTGGCTATTCACAGCTCATCCTCCTATTTGACGTTCCAAGTAATTCACACGTTATCTTCAAAGAATGTTTCATGCCCAATTAATCATAGCCGCACCAATTGAATTTACATTAATCTATAGTTTCCAACACGTACGCGGTCGCTTTCATTAAGTTCCGGCGCAAATATGGCATTTTGCATGTGATCCGTCGGTGATATTTATTGTTTCAAAAACTTGCTCTCGTTAGTTGAAAAAGAAATTACACAAATAATGCAAATCAAAGTCAATGGATCAATCGAATGTTCATGAACAAATTAAAATTTTTAATTATTATACCTTTCCTAGCTCCAAGTTGTACAAGCAAAGACCGTTGGGAAGACAAGCTAACCACCTTGAACCTTTGATGGAGAGACATTCTTACCCTTATGACTAGGCAAAATGGCACCTAAAATCTACTCAACAACCTAGCCAGGTGAAGGGCAAAATGGAGCATTTGGCAAGATTCCTAACAAAGTCAAATTGCTAAAGTTTTGTAGTTGAATTTCCGGTCTAAATCATGAAGTATTAATTTTATAATGGGTCACGATCCTTTAATTACCTAGCTCGCTAGCGATTACTATAAAAAAGCTAGGCAGTACCATATTCATTCCACAAAGATTATATATTAGAATTAGATAGGGATAATAATCAAAACATATGTACTAATTTCCCAATGGAGCTCAAATTTGCAGGAGGGAAGGCGTCGCCAAAGAGAGATCATCAGTTTCGCCTTTTCCGAGCTCGGAATCAACTATCAAGGACTAGCTAGCAACACAAGAAGCAATAGTGATCTTCTTGACGCCATTGCTAATGCAAACGGAGGAGGCCACGCCGGTTCGCAGACGGAGGAAGATAATGGAGTTGTGAGGTTGAAGATTGTCGTACGGAAGCAAGACTTGAAGCAAATGTTAGAAGCCATGGGGGGTTGTAGTAAAAATAATAGCATGAAACAAGCAGATTTGCCTTCTTTGTCCGTGGAACAACGACTGAATCTTTTGCGGAAGAAGCACCACATTTTGAAGGCCAATTTAGCAAAGCAGAACCGGATTAGGAGTTCTTGGAGTCCTGTACTTCGGAGCATTAATCCTGAAGAACTTTGAGTTTGATCATCAGTATATGTTTTTCACTGGTGTTTATATTATCACATGTTTTCACTGGTGTTTATATTTTTATTATTATATTTTTTTTTTCTTTTCCTGTTATGATTGTTGTAAATTTTGTTTAAACTCATCTGGAAATAGAAGTATTAATCTTTTTATTTCTGTTTAAGCTACCACCAAATTTGCCTAAGTTGAGTTATTTATATTAACATTACAATGTTAATCCAGTTAGAGCCTTCAATCTATCTAATGTAATTTCCTTAGCTTCATGCAAAAATTGAAGGTATAAGTTATTGCCAAAGGACTTGGACAACAGAAAATTTCAAACGGTGCCATTTTACTTTAGCGGACGGTCTCCTAGCATCAATGGCTAGACCATAAATTTGATTTTTTTTTTAATGATCGAGTTCAGTATGAAGAATATAATAATAAATAATTTTTTTTTATTAAATAAGAGCATGCGCGACATTTCCAAATACGTCAGTGAGTATGTATTTAACTGAAAAAACATGTAAATGTAATAGTACTATTAAATTTGAGGAATGCTAAATACTTTATTTACAGATTTTAGTTTAATTTTTTAATACGTGTCATCTCTATTTTTTAAAACAAACTAACTTAATAATAAGTCATTCTTTTTATACTTATTTACAAAAATATGATTACTCTCTTTTGCCTCCTAAATCTAACAACCCTACATATTCCCGTGGATGAAACGAAAAAAAAAGGAGAGTGAGAGTAGCTTGCATACAAGGAAGTGTTATTTTTCTCAGTGGGCAATTGGAAAATTTTGGTGTGTAATTCTCTTAAAAAGAAGAAAAATAAAACAACTCCTAAGATATATAATTTTGCTTCAATTTTGTTTTTATTTTTGTTTTCAATGGTTTTTCCTTTTCTTTTTCATTTTTTTCCTTTGATGCGTCTGATATATGTTTTGGTTTCTCTTATGTATATAATTTGCTCCAGTTTTAATTCTTTGTTGTTTATGGTTTTTTCTCTTCTTCTTTTTTTTTTTTATGCTCCATTCTTTTATATATATATAATTATGTTATATTCTTGTTATGTTCATCAACTTTTTGCTTATATGCTCCATGTTCTTTGGTTACAAATTGTATGTTTTAGTATCCGATTATGTATTGAATATCTCTCTCTCATTTTTTTTCCTCCTATTATAGGTAATCATGAACTTAAATGGGTGCCTCAAAGAAACTCTGTAAGATCGTAGAAGCCAAATGCTGCAGCAAAATGTGTACTTTAGGAGTTATTTTTGTCTTTTTCTCCTTAAAACTCCTAAGAAAATTTTTTTTTTTTTTTTTTTGGCTTTAAATCATTGAATTTAAGAGGCAAAAGAGAATAATGACATTCTTGTAAATAAGTGTAAAAAGAATGACTTATTATTAAGTTATTTTATTTTAAAAAAAAAATAAAAATGACACGTGTTAAAAATTTAAATTAGAATTTATAATAGAATCTGTATTTAACATTTCTTTAAATAAGAAGAAAGTAGAGATGAGAAAAGAACAAGAGGGTTTTATACCTAGTTCTAGTATGTAGAATTGCCGCGAAGATCGAGTATGCTGAAGCTCGTACGCAAGTGAAAATTAGAAAGGTAAATTCTACCTCTGAACACCAGCAATAATCAATAATTGTTGTAACTTGTAAGAGAAGAGGATGAGAATAGTTTTTGTTTTGTTTTGTTTTGTTTTTTTGTTTTTGTTTTTATTGATAGATGAGATGAGTTCTATATAGTAGGCTACTGAAAAGTAATCCGTCACCATACATGGCAATGCTAAAACTTTAGCTCGCCTTGTTTGCGATTTACAATCATATTTCTGGTAAACTTCAAGATTTGCAATTATAATTCATGTAAATTAAGTGCCATATTTTTTTATAAAAAAAAAATTAAAAGTACCGAGTACAGAATTAAGTTCCTAATCATGTATTAGTGTTCTATTGAGAAAGGAAGCTGGGCCTGTGCCATCAAGATCCACAATGTGTCTAATGGGCCACGACATCCATTAATCAATTTTATAGAAGGTAAAAATACGGTAGAAAATAGGCAAATATAAGAAGTTTAAGAAAATATATAAGTTAATTTTTAGTTATATAAATTAATAGGTCATAATTTGTTAAGTTATGGTTCATAATTAGATAAATTATGGATAAACTTGTTAAGTTATGGTTCATAACCAGACAAGTTATGGACAAAAACCGTGAATTATGAATAATAACTTGTCAAGTTATGGTTCATAACTAAACAACTTACGGATATATTAGTGTTCTATTGAGAAAGGAAGCTGGGCCTGTGCCATCAAGATCCATAATGTGTCTAATGAGCCACGACATCCATTAATCAATTTTATAGAAGGTAAAAATACGGAAATGGTAGAAAATAGGTAAATATAAGAAGTTTAAGAAAATATATAGGCTAATTTTTAGTTATATAAATTAATAGGTCATAATTTGTCAAGTTATGGTTCATAACTAGATAAATTATGGATAAATTTGTTAAGTTATGGTTCATAACCAGACAAGTTATGGACAAAAACCGTGAATTATAGATAATAACTTGTCAAGTTATAGTTCATAACCAAACAACTTATGGATAAAACAGTAATTTGACTTATTTATTAACTTATGTAAACTATTAACCTATTAATTTTAATTCATCTCAAGTCTTGAATATTGAAGAAAATGAAATTCAACTCAAAATAATAACAATAATAATTACATTACGTTTTTCAATTGATTTAAAGAAATTTTTACTAAAGAGTTGTTCTTTATAACTACTGTTACGGATTATTGTTTTAATTGTTAGACTATTTCAGTGGTTTAATATATAAATGAAGCAATTTTGAATCCGCATTGTAAATTTTTTGATGTGAAACACTTATAACAGATTATTGAAAAACCTAATCCATTGTTAAAGAGCACATATGTTATGACTATTGTTGAAGTTTTATTTATTTCAAGGTAGGCTCCGACTGAAAGTCAACCCTTTTTTTTATTTTTTATCTTTTGTGTGTGTAAGAAAACTGTAGTGGCGTTTCTACAGGGAAAGTGTTCTCCTTTTTACCGACTCTAATAAAATTTGATCGAGCAAAGAGAAATAACAAGAAAAAAAGAAAAAAAAAGAAGAGTTTTTCTATGATCTTTCTACTGGTACAATATGATTTATACCGTTAAATAATTAAATCACATCAAATCAAATAAAATATATGGAACTGAAAATTTCTCATACAAATGTCAGAATATTTCATTTTTTCTAATCTTTACATAAAAACTCAAAAAAAAAAAAGAGAGACAGAAACATGGCAATTGTGAAGCGACTCATCTTCGCCAATGGGATTGCACCAGAGGCTCCTTCTATTGGCGCTTTTCTCTTTCGGTCGTTTTTTTTAAAAAAAAATGCAAATGTCTAATTACCCCTCGAGTTCGTTTTTCTCTGTTTCTCTCTGTCTTGGTCTACGATTTGCGAAGCAAAAGTTCCCTTTTTTTAAAAAAAAAAAAAAAAAAAAAGGGCCAAATGGATCGAAAAAAACGTCACTTCTCGCCGTGAAGAGGACGCGTGGTGGGATATTCAGAGAATCACTCCTCGCGCTTTATGACACATCACTTCAATTACCAACATACTTCGAGCTTCTAGCGAATCTCGCCTCTGCTTCTTTCAATGGTTTATATTCTTCTTTTTGTTCTTCTTCTTCTTCTTCATAATTTGCTAATTTCGTGATTGAATCCTTATTGTACGGCGTCGTTTCGTTTCTTTCCTTTTCCTGTTCGGATTGATTTCTTTCGATTCTTTGATCCCCGAGACGAAAGGTACCTTTTTGGTTCTCTTGGATGGATGATAGACTTTAATCTGAGTAGAATTTTCTTCTATTTCAAGAAAAGAGAGAAAAAAAAAGTTGGATTTACTCAAATTGTTATTTCGTTTGTGGTCAATTTCGCTTTTACTGCCCTTGTAAGAATCGCGTATATACGTTTGAAATGTTAGACTCTTCCCCCCCTCTCCTTGCGTGAAACAGAGGAGAGAATCTTATAAGCAGGAACTCTATTTTGTGTACCCCATCCCATGATATTATGAACTTTAATAGGGATTTCTTTTTCTTTAGTTAAAGTTGCTAAGGAAATGGTGCATTTTAGTTATTTCCACATGATTTCCGTTTTTAGTTATTTCTTTGTATTATGATATATCTGGGGCTCTCTGGCTTGATATTGAACCTTGATCTTTCCTCATTCTGTTGTTATATTCACCCCTTTTTCTTTTTTATTTTCGTTCTTGTTTTTAAACCAGGAGATGCTAATATTCTACACGTGCTTACGTCAATTATTTAAATCAAACATAGCGTAGATATTAGTGAACAATGAAAAGCAAAGGACCAGCGAGGTGCATGTGTTTGAAAACTAAGGGTTTAGTTCTCATTTTGAGGACTACCCTTTTGCTGTAATTGAGTTTTCTCCCTCTTTGTAATTTTTTAAGATGTGATATTGAATGCAGAAGCAGAGAAGCTCATTGTCTAGGCAAACTTCTGCTCCAATGCCGGAGTACAACGGTGCTGAATATGTTCCTTTAGGGGAGGGATCTTCTCCCAAGTTAGAAAGAATTCATAAGGTATCGGTTGTACCTCTTGTATTCTTGATCTTCTATGAGGTCTCAGGAGGGCCATTTGGGGTTGAGGACAGTGTCCAGGCTGCTGGTCCCCTTTTAGCCCTTCTTGGTTTTCTGGTTTTCGCGGTTATATGGAGCATTCCTGAGGCCTTGATCACTGCCGAGATGGCGACGATGTTCCCCGAAAACGGAGGATATGTAGTTTGGGTTTCATCAGCTTTGGGGTCCTATTGGGGCTTCCAACAAGGTTGGATGAAATGGCTAAGTGGGGTCATTGACAATGCTCTATACCCAGTTCTTTTCTTGGACTATCTCAAATCAGCAATTCCTGTGTTGGAGAGTGGTCTCTATAGAATAATTGCAATTCTGTTATTGACTGCTGTTTTCACTTACTTGAACTATAGGGGCTTGACCATTGTGGGTTGGGTTGCTATTTTGCTGGGGGTATTTTCGCTTCTTCCTTTCGTATTCATGGGATTCGTTGCGATTCCCAAACTAAAGCCTTCGAGATGGCTTGTGGTAGATCTTCAGAATGTGAACTGGGCATTGTACTTGAACGTTTTGTTCTGGAATCTAAACTACTGGGATTCCATTAGTACTCTGGCTGGTGAGGTAGAGAATCCGAGTAGAACGCTTCCGAAAGCTCTCTTTTACGCTCTTATCTTGGTTGTATTGGGATACATTTTCCCCCTTCTGATAGGAACAGGTGCTGTTCCAGTTCATCGTGAACTGTGGTCCGATGGTTATTTCTCAGAGATCGCGAAAATGCTTGGTGGAGTGTGGTTAAGATTTTGGGTCCAAGCAGCATCCGCTTTGTCAAACATGGGGATGTTCGTAGCGGAGATGAGTAGTGACGCGTATCAGCTTCAGGGAATGGCGTGCCGTGGGATGCTTCCTGCATTTTTCGGCAAGAAGTCTCGGCACGGGACTCCTCTCATGGGAATTCTATTTTCTGCCTCCGGTGTGATTTTACTCTCCTGGTTGAGTTTCCAGGAGATAGTGGCTGCAGAGAACTATTTGTACTGTTTTGGGATGATTATGGAGTTCATAGCATTTGTGAAGTTGAGAATGAAATATCCAGCTGCATCTAGGCCTTATAAGATACCTGTAGGCACAGCTGGTGCAATTTTGCTTTGTATTCCTCCAACCCTTTTGATACTCGTGGTTTTAGCTCTTGCTTCTTCAAAGGTCATGGTGATAAGCATCTTGGCAGTGATAATTGGGCTAGTTATGCAACCTTGTCTAAAGTACTCTGAGAAGAAGAGATGGTTGAGGTTCTCCGTGGAGTCTGACCTTCCAGATATCCTTTCTGCAGATCACCAGTGCAATGAACCATGAATATTGGTAAACAGTCGTTAAAAAAAATGAAAAAATGAAAAAAAAAAAATGCTAGCTTGTTTCTTTCTTTTTCCTTTTTTGCCCTTTAATTTTCTACTCCTGCCTGCAGATGGAAAGAGTTGAATTTCATTCACAGTCACATGTGGTTTGGAAGTGAGCTGCAAGGAGTATGCAAACCGCATAGAGGTTGCACAAGAGATGATGGAGGATATCAGCTTCAAGAAATACCAATTAGAGAAATGATGTAATGCACTAATGCCTGCCTTGAGCTACAAGAAATGTTCTAGCGGTTGTCTTGAGAAGCTTTATAGTGTAATTGCTCATTCACTGAGTTGCAATGAATGAAAGAAAACCCATGTTTTACCTTTTTGTGGTTTTCACTATTGTCTATTTACTTCTTGCAATGCTGATGTTTTTTTGACTAGCTGGTTTGTGCATATTATTTTTCATCTTCAGTTCGCGTGCTATGAGCTAGTTTATTACCAAAAACGAGGTCCTTTGTTTTTTCATTTTGGGACAAAGTAAAATCAGAAGAGTAAGGAGACTAGGACCATAGAGACACTCAAAGTGAGAGATTCCGGCAATAACAGATGAAGGATAATAGGCCGAAAGTGAGTTAATAATGGGGATTTGCGATGGTAACGGTGAGAAAAAAATATTAGATTATCTTCACTTGTGTGTCCGAATTTTGGAGTCAATCTTATTTTGTCTCTTAAATTTTAAAAGCTCTCAACTTGCATCTCAAATTATGAATTAGTCTCATTTAATTAGTTCAAATTGTGAATTAGTTTCACTTAATCCGTTCTAGACCATAAGGCTGTACTTGAGTTCATGTCTTTTTATCGGCTTTTAATAAAAATTCTAACAAAAAAGGTTAAATAGGACTATTCAAAATTTGAAGGTAAAAGTCAATTTTTGAAATTCAAGAATACAACATGAATGATGTGAAACTTCAAGTTACGAGTGAGAATAATTTGAAATTATTTTATGGTATACATTTATTAGATTATAAGTTGGGAGTTTCTTTAGTAGGTCTCTAAAAGATAAATTATTGAAAATTTCTGATTTTTAACCATCAAATCTGGTTAAATCCATATTTAATTAAAAAAATACGGAAAACATATAATTTTTAGCATATATCTAATAGTTGAAAAATGAGAATTACTAATGTCTCGTTCAATTCGTAGATTTGAGTTTTTAATTCGAGTTGAGATGTAATTTTATGTGAAAATTTTTTACTGTAATAAAAAAATTAAAATAGATGTGATTTTATGAGAATTTTTAATTATAATAAAATTAAAATAAAAAATTTAAATTAATGAAATAAAGAATGCCTAAAAAACTCGCTTATAATTAAGTAAATCCGAAGGTTTTATTTTACACACAACTTTGGTGAAACTTTAGAACATGTGGCAGCACTACCTACTGCAGAACATGTGGCCTTTGTTTGGGTGGGTGATGTTTGAATTTTTAATTTAAATTGACATATAATTTTATCTAAAATTTTTTTATTATAATAAAATAATTAAACATATTTATTTATAAAATTTTTTTACTGTAATAAAATTTAAAATGAACGGCATCTACGTAATAAAGTTTACAGTACATGCGTAATGAGACTGATTTTTCTTTCTTTTCCTTTTCGAAAGGACAATCAGCTTCTGCACTAAAGACTCCGACTGTTTCTTTTTTTTTTCTTTTTTGTTTTTTTTTTGTTTTGCGAGTATAACTGTATCAGTACTCGTTTTATATCACTTCCAGACTCTTGAGGAAAACGTAATGAAGTGACGCTTTTGATTCTCGGAGTGCTACTCCAAGGTTGCGACGTCACTTCTCTAGTGCTTCTTAGATCCTGAAACTCTCCAAAAATGGCCGCAACATTATCTCATCAGTACCACCACTGCCACAATTCCATATCAGCGATAAAACTTTCGGAGAAACGGCTAACCGATTCCAAGCCCAGAACTTCGATACCGATTCCAAGTTGTAGAAGAAAACCAAAGAACTCAATCGAAAATCGCCGAGATTCGTCGCTCAGACGGGCTATTCGGAATCATGTCGATTCTGGGCAAATGAGGGAAGCGCTTGAAATCTTCGAGAAAATGGATTGTTCCGAGACGTATGTTTGGAATCTTATGATTAGAGGGTTTACGGATAATGGGTTGTTTTTCGAGGCCATTAATTTTTATCGCAGAATGGAGAACCAAGGAATTCAAGCGGATAACTTTACCTACCTATTTGTGATCAAGGCTTGTGGTGCTTCGTTGTCGTTTTTCGAAGGACAAAAGGTCCATGGAAAGTTGTTTAAGGTTGGGTTGAATTCAGATGTTTGTGTCTGTAACTCGCTTGTTTCTATGTATGGGAAGTCTGGTTTTATCAAGCTTGCAGGCGAGCTGTTTGATGAAATGCCTGTGAGAGATCTCGTATCTTGGAATTCCTTGGTTGGTGCATATGTGGCTGTTGGGGATGGTAGAAACTCGTTAGCTTGTTTGTTGGACATGCAAGCATTTGGAATGACGCCTGATCGGGTCAGCATGATTAGCGCGCTGAAAGCTTGTTCCATAGAGTGTTTTATCCGAAGCGGGAAAGAAGTTCATTGCCAAGTTCTTAAATGTGGGTTTGAATTGGATCTCATGGTTCAGACTTCGCTTCTTGACATGTATAGCAAGTGTGGTAGGGTGGATTATGCGGAGAGATTGTTTCGAGAGATTTCTCAGAAAACTATTGTGGTTTGGAACGCGATGATGGGAGGGTTTGTTCTGAATTCGCAGCCTCAAAAGTCATTTGCTTGCTTGAAAAAGATGCAAGAAGATGATAACTTGAGCCCTGATGCTATTTCAATCATAAACTTCCTCCCCTCATGTGCCCAGTTTGGAGCCTTCTTGGATGGTAAATCTTCTCACGGATATGCCATTAGAAAAGGGTTTCTCCCTCATGTTGTGTTGGAAACTTCTTTGATTGATTTATATGGTGCCTTTGGAAAACCAAAATTGGCGGAATATATATTTGGTCAAATGGAAGAAAAAAGCCTGGTAACTTGGAGTTCCATGATTTCTGCTTACGTACAAAATGAACAGAATGAGGAAGCATTAAACCTATTTCTAGAACTCTTGATAAAGCCTCTACAACCAGATGCTATTACATTGGCAAGCGTCCTACCCGCATACTCTGAAGTGGCCACGCTTAAGGAGGGGAAGCAAATTCATGGTTATATATCAAAATCAGAACACCGCTCAAATACGTATATCTTGAATTCACTTGTCTACATGTATGCAAAGTGCGGCGAACCAGAGACTGCTCGAGCAATTTTTGACCGCATATTGTTTAGGGACGTGAGTTCATGGAACACTATTATTATGGCTTATGCCATTCACGGTTTTGGAAGAAAATCAATCGAATTGTTCTCCATGATGAGAGACGAGGGCATCAGACCCAATTACATCACATTTGTTTCCTTGTTAACATCTTGCAGCACATCTGGCATGGTCGACGAGGCGTGGAGATTCTATAACTCAATGAAGAGGGACTACAACATTGTTCCCGGGATAGAGCATTATGGCTGTATCCTTGATCTTATCGGTCGAACAGGCAATCTTGACCGAGCCAAGAATTTTATTGAAGAAATGCCATTGACACCCACAGGCCGAATCTGGGGATCATTACTAACGGCTAGTAGAAACCATAGAAATATTGAGCTCGCCGAACATGCTGCGGAACACATTTTTGCTTTGGAACATGATAATACAGGGTGTTACGTTTTGCTTTCGAATTTGTATGCCGAAGCTGAAAGGTGGGCAGATGTGGAGCGGATAAAATCACTAATGAAACAAAGGGGAATCAAGAAAACTGTTGGATGGAGCTTGGTTGAGAGTACTACATCAAGTAAGCCTTACAAGTTCATCAATCAAGATAAATCACACGTTCAAACAAACATTATCTATGATGTCTTGAGCATACTCTTGAGGAAGATAGGGGAAGAGAAAAGTGTCCATGGAATGATCAAGTTAAAGCCACAAGATTTGAAGAACAACAGAGCATATTCCGCAGAGAATCACAGTGTGAGATTGGCAATCTGTTTTGGCTTGATCTCCACAAAAGTTGGAAAACCTGTTCTTGTGAGGAAAAACACAAGAATTTGCAAAGATTGCCATAGTGTTGCAAAGAAGATTTCGGAGATTACCAAGAGAGAGATAGTAGTAGGGGACTCTAAAGTTTTCCACCATTTTAGAGATGGGAATTGCTCATGCGGTGATTATTGGTGACTGTTGGTAATTAAAAAAAGAAAAAAGGTTGGTGAATTTAACACGTAATCTGATCAGATTTGCATGTTGTTCAAACATCTTTATCAAGAAGATTATGTAGATATCAGACGTCATTTTGTCACAACAGCAATTAGATATATCAATTTAAATAGTGAATGTATCTAGCAAAAAAAATTCCATAAATGTATCTTATTCATGGAAATGACAAAAACGTTTGGATTTTGGATAATCTCTCTTTGTGGATAATATCCTACGCATAGAGCCCATAAATGAGTTGGCTCTTACGCCTTAATTTCATAGCATTTAATCATTAGAACATGCATCTTCACACCGACACAACACAACTACCCCACCACGAACGAGCCAATCTCCACATTTGCAAAACTTGAATACCCAAAATAATAAAAATAAAATAAAAACCTATATAATTCAAAGCACGATGTTGAAAGAATTACTACTACCCACCGAATTATAATAGGATAGCACATTGCACGCTACAAGTTTACCTTGATAGTGTGACATGACTCGTAAAATAAAATCCTTGTGTCTAACCACGACTGTATCCTTGTATCTAACCACGACTGTTTAGTTATGCATGGCTTGTTCTTTTGAGTGAAAAATTTAAAAAAATGCCGCTCGAGTTACAACTTTATTCGAGTTCATGTTCTTTTAAGTTTAAACTCGAGTTTAAGATTAAAATTCAAGTTCAAGTTTCTCCTTCAACTCGAGTTCAGAAACTCAAACTCAAATTAATAAATAATATTTTTTCTATTCTTAAAAATGCTATAACTTTTTCGTTTTAATTCTGATTGAGATGATTTTTTTTTCTATGCATTAACAACGAAAAGACGAATAAAACTCGACTCATATACCCTATTAAAATTTTTCATCAGCATTGAGTTTTTATTAAAATACTATCTAAATACAAATTTAAGTTTTGACTCACTCAAACACAAACTCAAAAAGATTTTTATCTCAAACCATAACTCAAATGTACACAACCAAACACAAACTCAAGTTACAAGTTCAACTCAAGTTATAACTCAAATTTAACTCAAGAATTATACTCAAATTAAACTCTAAAAGGAAAAAATTTGTCACAATGTGACAAATAACGACATGACATGTGTCCTTGCAAGTCCGAGGATCGACAAACCAACAAGGACCAAGATCAAGGGGTGGAGTTCTCCTGATCGATTAAGACGACATTATCAAATATCTCTTACTTATTTATTCAGACTAAAATAATGATTAAATTATTAAATTGACGTTTAATTCATAAATTTAAAATTATTTTTAAATTATATATATTTTTTTATAAAAAAAATATTATAATAAATTACGAATTATAATTTAAATAATCACACTAATCCTCCAACAAACATCTCACAAATATATCTCAATTGAAACATATCTCAATAGTCAACCTTGAACTCGGCGAGGGTCAGATTGAGATTACTGTGATACGTGTCAAGAGGTCAAGCTCGTTCACTTGTAGTACAACATGTGTTGATAATTATAAAAAGGTGATTGAGAAATATCGAGATATTTTCTGAACTGAGAAAATTCTTGAATATTTTCCTAGAACTCTAGACAAATAAAAAACGGCATGAGGAATCTTTTTAGTTAAATCATTAGCCTGAAAATAGAACATTTGTCTCGGCATTTAATTCATCCTTTTACCACCTTATTAATACTTTGCTATTTTTCCTCTCAAAGATTGGTTACATGTTTAGACTGTTGGAGTGCCCTCTCTGCAGATAAACCTCCGGTAGGATTGATGTTTATAAATCCACTCCGACACTTAAAATTTACAATTTTTCTACCAAAATAAGTTTTCTGCAAGTGGTTATATTTCTATTTATAATTTCAGTGGTCAAATTTATAATAGCCTTTTTTCTATAAAGAAATTTAAAATAAATTGAGATTCCGTTTTTTTACCATTCAGATTGAAATTTCTAACTCGAGTCCAGCAATAATGTGATCACTGTTTATTTACTCCAATCAAATCAAAATACAGTTGCCCATTTTTATTTACAAATCATCCAATCATCTCAAAAAATTCATGAGAGAGAATCTTCTATTTACAGAGAAGTGCTATCAACCAGTCAAAACCCGAACTTCCAAAAATGCCCCTCGTCTATCCTTCTCTCAGTCAACTTTCTCGTCGTCTTCGTCTTCCTCATCATCATAATCTTCCTCCTCCTCCTCCTCCTCCTCCTCCTCCGCACTATCTCTTATTTTTCTTCTATCCAATACCAATTCCCCAAACACCTCCTTCACCATCCGCGAAACGACGTCGCAGAGCCACCCGAAGCAGCCATACTCGCCGCCGCAACCGCACAAGCACGTCTCCTTGAGCCTCCCGAGGAATCCTCCTCTGTCGCCGAACGACGTCGTCGGAGTGGACATCGGCTGGAGATACGCCATGGCCGCGTGCTTCACCAACGGATTCCTGATCGGAATCTCGTGCCAGCTCGACGACGGCGTTGGCGACATCGCCGTCCCCGCCGCCTGCAGAAGGTCCTTCAAGCTCGTGTACTCGGTGGAGGAGGAGGCGGACTGCTCGATCATCATTTCGATGTCTGGAATCTGAATTCGCGCCGAGTGGAATCCGTTCTGAGACGAAGGCCTCGGAGACTGAGAATCGGATTTCGGCAGCGGAAAATCCTTGCTCCGATCCTTAAATACGGCGGCTTCCATGGAAGTGGATTTGAGAAGCTAATTTCCTTGATTTTCTCTGAAGGACGAACATGGGAGATTTTCTCGGAGAAAGAGAGAGACAAAGAGGAAGAGCAAAAATGGATTTTTTTATTTATAATGGATGTAGAAATTAGTTTCTTGAGTGTTTGTAAATTGTAAACAAAGGGAGGAATTTTTTTTTTACGTATATTTATTTATCAGAAATTTTTATTTTGGCACTATTATCTTATATATATAAATAAATTATTTTGGAATAATGTCCATCAAAATGATATGAGAATTTTGCAGTGAAATGAAACACGCGGAAAAAAAAAGATTTTAGTTGTTTATTTCTGATCATATTTATAGAATTTATTATTTATAATTATAAATGATACGGATATAATAATTCAATTTTGTAATATTGTGGTTTTGATTTGATAATCATGTACATATAAGGCAATGGCATTTAGCTGTATTGGTTTAGACTTCTCTTTTTTGAAGGATGGCTTTGCTGTCTAATAATAAACATGTCTTATTATGCACTGTACGGCATTAAAAAAAATTTATTTGACTTGCATTTCCTTTTTTAAATGAAAGTTAAATTTGAAAGTCATCAGACGGATTGCCTAAAAGGAACCATCAGTTTATAAATAACAAAATAAGGGCTTGCACCCGAATGAGTAATATAAGATGATTATAGTTATTGAGGATATAATTTACTTATGTTGCAAGTAATTTTTATCAAGTATATATATATTTTTAAATGAATTTAGACTTTGTCTAACTCATTTTCTTCGTTTGCCATTTGACAATATATAGAATCATATAAATTTTAGTGTTATGAAGTGAATCCTCAATTACTAATTATTTCATATTACGATTGATTAAACTACTAGTTTTAGTTTGGTTGTGATATAACACCATGCCTTGATAGGAAATAACATTAAAAGAAAAAATAAGGAAGAAGTACGGTTAGTGGCGAGATAAAGTTAAAGAATTTACTATAATCCCACACCGAAAGGTCAAAGATCTCGACATCAAGGAATATATAAAGGTTGACTTATTCAAAGCAAGCGCCTTTTTTTTTTAAAGAGAGAGAAAGAAAGAAGCTAATTATGTTTTGCTAACAGTCAGATGGGAGAGTATTGCATGATTATTCCTTATACTAGTTCGAATTATAATTTAAATTTTTTTAATAATATTTTTTTTCATAAAAATTTAAATTTAATTTTTTTAATATAATATTTTTTTCACATAAGTTTATTTTTTAACTCAAATGTTTAATTAAAATGAGTGAAAAAAATGAGGTGTTAGTTCTTTTATAAATGTCACGGAGGTCCTAACATTACTCCGAGATTTTGGCAGCCAATGGCTCTGAGTCTTGACAAAACGATGCAAATGGAAGGACCATTGCAAAACATTCAAAATTGAGTGCAAGCCATTGGTCGTTTGGTCACTACACCGGATTCACATTGGGGACAATATATTTTCCTCATGTTGTTGCTTGAAAATTCTTTTTGTCTCATATATATATATATATATGCATAATTGAGGCCCCATCTCAAATTTGTCCAGCCATTCCAAACGTATAGCAAACGCTTTTTTATATGACTATTGTTGTGTATGTTGACGTAAGGACAGAGAAAAAATTTATTTCACATATTAATTTTATGTGCCATTTTCTAGGCTACTAACATTAACAGTCGATAGTGTGTTGGGATTGATTGGTTGGTGAGGCACATGCAGGCTAAATAAATAAACTTGGCTTAGTGTTATGTTTGTCATATTCCCTAATTACTAGTTGCCACAACCCATAAGCTGTAATCTACCAACCAACTCACAATAACAACAATCAAGAAGTCCACGTGGCACTCACCCATTAGAGAAGCAAGAACAAAATAATAATAATAATCTCTTGAATTTTTTTTTAGGGATAAACTTCTCTCTATTCTCCTAGTTGAACCGGACATTACAACGCTTCTAGTCTATATAGCATCGCTGTCCCATTTGGCCTTTTTCTTCACAACCCAACCAAGTAAATAATAAACATGTATAAAAAGAAACATCACAAAGCTCTTTGTTTCAACACCTAGAGAAATTATTAGCACCAAAAATGGAAGCCGCTCAAACCAACAACCAAAGAGGCTCATCAAGAAAAAATCCTACACTCGAGTCCCTCTTTGCTCGTGATTCCGTTTCAGAGAACGAGAAAATCCTCTCTCTAATCTCTCACTGCATAATCATCTTCACATGCACCGATCCATCCGAATCGCCTTCTCAACAAGAGCTCAAACGCCAGAACCTTATTGACCTCTTGTCCATCATAAAAGCCTCAAAAAAGCCTCTTCATGATCAAGTTATATCACCTCTAATGGCGATGATTTCCGCGAATATTTTCCGTCCACTTCCTCCTCCTTCCAAACCTTCCTCATCGATCACCGCGGACTTGGACTTATTCCCTGACAATGAAGAAAACCCCATTTCAAAGCTCTCAAGAATGTGGTCACATCTTCAACTAGTCTACGAAATCCTCTTGAGACTAGTCATAAACACCGACACGAGAAAACTTGGTCCTTACATTGATCACCCCTTCCTTGTGAGCCTCCTCTCGCTTTTCCAATCGGAGGACCCCCGAGAGCTAGAGAGCTTGAAGAACGTCTACCACCGGATATATTCCCGCTTCACCCTCCACCGATCCTTCATGAGGAAGGCGATGAACGACGTGTTCTTGAACTACGTTTTTGAGACCGAAAGGCATAGCGGGGTCAGGGAGTTGCTCGAGATATGGGGAAGCATAATAAATGGCTTCACTGTGCCACTAAAAGAGGAGCACAAGTTGTTCCTCATGAGAGTGCTTATTCCTCTACACAAGACCAAGGGAATGCAGGGTTACCACAGGCAGTTGGCGTATTGTGTGTCTCAGTTTGTGCACAAGGAGCCTGTGCTTGGTGGGGTTGTTGTGAGAGGGATTTTGAAGTATTGGCCTGTCACCAATTGCCAAAAGGAGGTTTTGCTTATTGGGGAATTGGAGGAGCTTGTGGAAATTATAGACACTGATCAGTATAGGAAGTTAGCCCTGCCTTTGTGTACTCAGATTACAAGGTGCTTCAATAGTTGGAACGCTCAGGTAAACTCTTTTAACAATTACATTGTCCCAAAAGCTACGGAAAAACAACCTACTGGTATAACATATTTTTCAACGTCAAATTACATAAGAATCATATCAGATTGAAAAAAATGATAACTTAATAGAACTTGATAAAGTTGACCGTCAAAAACTATATTCTACCATCGGGTATTTTTCATACCTACCAAAGAATTATCCCATTTCTATTATGTTAAAGCTGTATTCTTTTTTTCTGTTTTGAGGTCTTCTGTTGTGTTACTTGGAGTATCCCTTTTTTATTTAACTAAAAAAATGAGAGAAAAATAAGTTTTGTAATCTGATAGTAAACAATAGACATGTCAGCTTAACAATCGAATTAGAGTCGGGAAATTATTACAAAATCACCTACAAAACCCTTCCCCAAGTTCATTTGAAGTCCTCCTAGAGGTGACTAAGGGAAACACTACTTGATAAAACCTACTAAATATTTTTTATAGGTTGTCCGAATAGAAAGTTCACATAGCTCAATGGTCTTGCACTTCTTAGCAAACTAACTGCTTTTAAACTTATTGCCCAAAAAGCCAATACTTCTAAAACACCCTTCTTTTTTTCTTTTCCTTATTTTTCCCCCCTTTCTCAATTAGTCTCTCCTATAACTCTTAAAATAGCAGATAATAATAATGGCTGTATTGTCTTGGATTGTAGGTAGCTGAGAGGGCCCTCTATGTTTGGAACAACGAACACTTTGTGAAAATGGCATCAATGGCAATGGAAGAAGTGTTTCCAATTGTAGTGGAGGGAATGGAGAGGAACCTCAAGTGGCACTGGAGCAAGAGCGTTCGCCAACTGACCGAAAACGTGAAGGTGATGTTTATAGAAATGGATCAAATTTTGTACTCCAAATGCCTTGAAGAGATTAAACGCCGAGAATCCACGGCTCGCCAAGCTGAGATCAAGAGGAAGGAGAAATGGGACAGAATAGAAATGGCAGCGGCCAAGAACCATCGCTTCGTACAACAAAAACAACCACCTTATATTTTTGTGTCTCACTGATAGGAACAATGCTTGTTTTAGCAACCAATTTTTGGCAACAAAATATAGTTATCCCTCATGTGAAACCAACAAAGCACCAAATGCCACAAGCCACCATATGTATCTATGTATGTATATATACGTGATACATGTATAGGTGTAAGTGTGTATATGATGCACGTATTGTATTATATGGTATATAAGAATGATTAGCCACTAGTCGCAAGAGACATAAGTTACCAACGATCATGGCGTTCCGATTGTTCTTTTGATAAGGTAATAAAGAATGTAACGACAAAATAAAATGTCATATTACAAGAAGAAAAAAGCCTTTTGTCTTTGATTTTTTTTTCTTTTTTGTTTTTTTGATAATAATTTTTTGTCCTGAAGTTGCTCAAGGGTTGATTTTTTTTCTATGAAGATCAAGAAAAACAAGGTCAATCAACTAACTTGTTGCCGGCCACTATTTACGGTCGTTAGAACTTAAGGATTATGCAACTTTATGGGTTGGTTGGAGTCGTTTTGAATTGCGCAAAAGAGATATTTATAGACACAATAGGGACAAATTTCTTTTATTATTATTTTTATTTAGGGGAATAAGTTATAACCGAATTAAATTCAATATTAGGCTCGCTCTTCTAAAAACTGAATAATGCCGAAGTTCTATAGCAATAGCATACAACTCACTTAAAAAAAAATTATGTCATTCAACATAATTTAAAACGGTATTTTAAGTAAATAGACGATTAAAATAAAGAATATATTTACAAAATATAAATAATTAAATTACTAATAAATATTTGAAGTAAATAATTTTATTTACCAATAAATAATCCACTCATATTCTAATCTACAATAAAAGCCTTTAATTTGAGAAATTTTGCCAAATACCTTTTAAAAATATATGAGTTTTCATTTTTATTTCATACACTTGATTAATATTTTTTTAATTAAATAAATTAACAAAGCATACTAAAGAAAAAAGGAAAAAGTCGAGACTCGTCAAGGATAAATTGAGCAAATTTTTTTTTAGAATTACCACAAAAAAAATAGCCCATAGTTTTTGCGGGGATGAAAAGTCATATTTGCCCCTTTTATCCCTGTTATTTACCTTTTGTCGCTGTAGAAGACGCTGTTGGGTGTCTTTTCGTGAGCTGTATCCTTCTCCGTCTCCGTAGCGGAACAGAATCAGAAGAGCTGTTCTTCTTCTTCCCGTAGGACGAGGCGATTTGTTCGTTTAATAATCTGGTAAGAGAAACTAGCGAGTGATCAGCTTATGTTTAAACCTTTTCGATATTATTATGTAGCTAGATTTTACTAACCGATTCCCTTCTCCTCCTTCTCGGTTTTTTTTTTTCTTTTTTTTAATTTTGTAATCCTTCTTCTTAGGGGTTTAAGCTTTTTCGTTCTTCTCTGTAGATAAAGCTCAGTCCTTTAATCAAAGATGGTCGTCCATTCTCAGTTCTCGGCAATTTCTTCAGGTTTTTAATCGCCTTCTCTCTCTCTCTCTCTCTCTGAATTTTTTTCTCGTATTAGTTGTTATTAACTCCGTTTAACGGTTTGCACAGGTTTGATTCCTATATTCAATCAGTCAAGACTACCATTCCAGAATCGGAAATACAATGGCAGAAAATTCAGTAATTTCAATGGCGTCAAAGTAGTAGTATCATCTAGAAGGGTAAGCTTACTTTCATTTCAAAGGGTGATTTTTTTTCTTTTTCTTTCTAATTTATCATCTCCACACAATACTCAATCGTTCGAATATATTTTTTTTCTTTGTGTCAGATTTTAAGAGGCAGAGGCAGTATCCGAAAATCTTGTTCTTCTGGATTTGGTACTAATTATGTTGTTCGCATGGGAAGGGATTCTTATCAGTCCACCTTTGATGATGACTTGCCTCAGGAACCTTTTCCTCTAACTCTTGTTAAAGAATTCATCTGGTATTCTGTCTTCTTGCACTGTTATCCTCAATGCTTAGACACTTTAATAGGCCCAAGAGATGAGGAACAAAAAAAAAAAAATATATATATATATATATATATATATATAGAAAACCCAGTTGGTGGAATTGCTTAAGAATGATATGAATTTGTTAATTTGTTTGGAAAAGTTGAGATAAGCACACTGATTTACAGTTGCTGGTGTTTGAATTGTACTAATACATAGGGGGATAAGATCTCTGTTGGCTTTTCTGGTTGAGCAGCCTAGTCAGCTCAAGTACATAGAATGGCCTGGCTTCTCTAGCACGGTACGCGTCACAACTGTGTACACTAACACAGTTAGAAAGGCGTTGATTTTTTGAGTTTTTAATTTTGTGAAACAAATACTAAGAATTGAGAAATGTGCTACATATTTCATGTTGAATGGATAAATGCTTATTTGTTTCCCTATTCATTTTGATGCAGCTGAGGACAGCTACTCTGACTCTTGTTCTTGTAGCGCTGCTGATTGTGGCACTTTCATCGATCGACTCTGCCCTTAGCTATCTGTTGGCTATACTTCTACGGAGAATGCTGTAACCGACTTCACAGATAGACGTATGTTCCAACTCGGGCATTGTGGAAGCTTTGCAGCAATGGCCGTCTCTTTAATTTAGTAGCAATGGTGATTGAGAAGCACTGCATAGTCTGAAGAGTTTAAATAAACTGTTTGTTGTGTTAGTGTTACTGACTTGGACGGCTACAGGACAAAAGCAGGATTCAAGCAAAGGACAGGAATTTTGTGTTATTTAAAAGAGTGAAAAACAATGTGAAATTGTTGAGGTCTTTCTCTTCTTATGATGCTAGTTATGGCGAAGATGCATACAAGTGTTCTAACCCAAGCATTTGGAAATTTCCCGAATGTGATTGTAATTAATCCACCTTTTCTTTTTCTTAGAGATCCTAAACCCTCATAGCAGCATTAAATTTGAAACAAGATTTCTGTTCTCTCCTGTTCAGATGGGGGGGTGGGGTGAAGCCAGAAACTGTAATTGCTCCCCAGAAGGTGGCCTAAAGAAATCTTATGGGAACAATCGAAGACCTGACTGCGGCACCCGCACTTCTGAAGAAACAGAAAAGTTTGTCGCAAAAACCTAGTTAAATATGAGTTGAATTTTTCAATTTTTGCATGATGTATCCTGAACTTTTAATGTTGACAAACTGCACTTTTAACTTTTAAGGGTTTACTTTTTTACATGACTTGAGTTATATGTGAAAAAAAAAACTAGTAATAAAGTTAAATTTGAATTTTTTATGAGAAATATTATAATAATATTACTTGAGTCATGAAATGAATATATCTTAAAATTAGTTGCAATTAATGTTCAACAACTGTTGAATGTTATCAAATTGACAATTTAATCACATGAAAAGCAAAGATAATTATTTTTCAAACCATATCACGTGTAAATTTTTGTATCTCAAATTGTCAATTTGATAATGTCATCAATTACTTTAATTACAACTGATTTTAAAATTTAAGATGCAATTTGTCAAAATTAAAAGTTTAAGGTCCATTATGTAAAATCCAAATGGTCCAGGGGGCAACAGTACAATTTACTAGTTAAATATGCATAAAACTTCACAGTTTGCACTAATCAAAATGGAGCACAAATCATATAGAAAGTAGGGAAGTTTAAATAGAAAAATTACAGTTAAGCGAAAAAGAAAATAGGGGAAAAAAAAAGGGAAAGGTTTACTAACTTGTATTAAAACAAGATGCAATTTTCAACCAATAGATCAAACAGTAAGGTTACAAAGTATTTTATTGTTCTCACTCCCACGCCCGCTTAATGCAGCAAGAATCACTGATTGCCATTCTTAAAAATAAAGGCTACACTTCCTTAAAATTGGACTGTATATGAAACATTAGAAAATTGGAATCCGCAATTCAAAAAACCCTTATACAAAATCTCTAGAAAAAAGACAACCCTATCCACTAAAAATTGCTAATTTATGAAAAATTTCAAACCTAAATGAAAAATGATGATGATTCCCACATTTGAATGAGACATCTATATTATAAAAAATGATGACTCCAATGACTGACTTGACTGTTTCTTTGCCTTCAAAACAAGACTCCAAGAACAAAAACACCCTCAAAGCTTGGAAAGCCACACCACCCCTGTACACCAGCCATTCCCAACCCTGAGTAGCTTCACTTTTCTCAAGTACTGGATGAACCCATGGTAACATTTGAAGAGGTGTAAATGAATTCAAGCTTCGATTATTTCAACGGCTAAGTTTCCTCCGACGTATTGGGGACCAATATTTGATCTTTGCTCAAAAGAATCATGACCACAGTGTTACTGGACAATCACAAAAACGATCAACAAAGTTGATCCGGACAAACAGCTCTGGTGAGCACAGAGAGCCAGCAGAGAGAGCACGTTATGAGAACGGGTTAAACTTGATATTTTGATAGCCTCTCCTTTACTGGGGGATCCAAAGCAGACATACACTGCTCCCATGCTCCATTCACAAGCATCTGCAACATACATATTGGAAAGGCAACGATAAATATCATCCAATTCTTTTCAAATGGTTCAGGGGTCATGTACATATGTTTTATGTTTTTCCTCTACTAGTGAGTGAGAGTGACAAGAATCTTAAACAAATTAAAAAACGTCTCAAAATATTCTCTGAAAGGACAAACTAACCAGCTTATACCCATGTAACACCTGGCAAACTTCATTATGGAGCTCCTCACTCCTTATTTCCTGTGGACATATTCAGTCAAGACTTGAGCTTTATCTAGAAAACACAGCACACGCAAGATACAAGGACAAAGGTTGTCATACTTACATGCCAACTTGCAATAGCTTGGCACATAGAAACCATTGAACTTAATGCTCCGGATGGATTTGCTCTAACCTGAACATTATAGACCCCAAAGTAGAGATATTACGATCATATTGGTCCAAAAATAATAACAATTTCTTAAGAATGCAGACACATACCATCGCACATAGACCTCGGAATGCATCCTCTTTTTCAATGTCATCACGTATCCTGCCACAATTAATTTTTTGTGAGAAATTATGTGCGCGCATGCGTGTGCACATATAAGAAGTTAATATTGACATCATAAAAACTTACATAGACAAAGCAGTGCACCATGCTTGCATGAAATGCTCCATATGTGGAGACACAAGCTCTGGACAAACCCATGCAAGCCTCCCAAGAGTGATAGCACTATTTTCGATAAGTGATTTATTGAGCCCCTGAACAGCATTAACAGATGCACTTAAGAATGATGCATCATCCACAATACACATTGTTATATGAAAAAAAACATACGAACTATGAAGCAATCACCTCTGCATGGAGAATGGGGACCAAGCGTGAAATGACTGTCATAACAACTGGAGAAATTTCTTGACGAACCTGAAAATAAAGTTACATCGGTGATAATTACATTACGGAACTCTTCTAGCAGAAGGAAAATTTTCTATAATTCTAGTTTAGAAACATGAGAAACCAAACTAATGTGACGCACACCTAGTATAACAGGGCAAAGTCCAAGAACCATATGACAAACTTTATATACTGAAAAACCCTTATCAGGGGTACTTACGATTTCTGTAATATAAATGGGCCAAGACCCTTGCAGTGATAACGACACGTAAATCCAAAAAGATTTTTCCTATTTGAAGCCATACAATGTAAATATCAGACGCAAATTACATAGTACGTACCTTTACCGCTAGTTCTCCAATTGCCCAGCATGCATTATTTGCAACCGAGACAGTTTCCTTAAGCTTAAGAGTGTTCTGTACATAAACATGTCAAATAAAAAAGAAGGGACTATAAAGTCGCTACTAAAAATCATGCATTGAATTTCACATACCAATTGCTTTGCTGCAACGTCAAGAAATTCAGGTAAACGAGGTCGCAAATGAACAGGACAAACCTAAACAGATCATAAAGAACATGGAACAATATGAGAAGATGAGAAAGATGACAAACTACATGACACCTGAAAAAGTATCTAGTAAGAGTCATCGGCTTTGTGACTCAGACACAGGGCACAGCTCCAACACTAAATTGTTTCTTAAGGAAATTTATTTGGTAAAATTTATTAGGTAATATTTATCACCTAATGAACTACCTTATTAGTCTGTCAAAGGATGGGAAAGAAACCTATTCATGAAATTTGTTTGATCATTAGGTGAATATGCTATTTGTCTTCCACTTACTCTAGCAAGATCGCCAAGTAGTGCAAAGGCACTTTGTCTGATATCAGAAGCATCATCTATGCAAGATTGCAAAAGCAGGTCTACCAAATTACTTTTTGAAACCTGAAGATAAAAAACATGCACAGTGCATAAATATACAAACTACAGATTTAAGTTCAAGGTCACACATAATGATATACACCACTTCTATTACGTGTACATAAAAAAGTGAAAACTGGATGAGTAAAAGTTCCAATAGCACAAATACCATTAAAGGAACACACAAAGTCATAGTGAATAATGCAAAATACGATGCTAGAAACATAAAAGGGATCCATATTTGCATCATTTCCCCATTAAAGAGCATCTACGCCAGAGGGCATTTAGTAAAAAGAATATAGTTTTAAGTAATTATGGAGAAACGAGAATACCAAACTCTCTATCCCACTTCCAAGACCTTCTGCAAGTCCGGAGAGCAGATCAAGCGAGCATACAATAAACTCTTTGTCATACTGGGCCCCAGCAGAAACAGGATCAACCTGCAACAGAAGTCCAAAGCATACTTTAAAGAAATAGCAAGTTGTGCCAACGGTTAATATATTCAGACAATTCAAACATCTCACAAAAATTGACTGAATGAAGGCATAAAGAAACATGCTGTACACTCAACAGTAGAAAATCAGAAGTTTGGAAAAGCTTTATGCAATACGAAAATGAGAATTGGTCGGATATCAACAGTTGAGAAGTGCACATGTGAATTAGAAAGAATACATAGTACAGAGTAGAACTGGCATATATAAAATAATAGCACCCTAGGTATAAAACCTTCACACGACTATAAGTGAAGTAAATTGATTGAGTACTTAATTAAAAAGGTGACAAGATCTTCACTAAACCTTTGCCAATTGTTGGGTCTGAATGATGTTTATGCATCTCTGAAATACAGGCTCCGCAAATGAAGAGAATCCAGTACCCAATGCCTGAAATTAACACGTTGTTTCAGTTCATCTATGAGTTTTATTTATTATTACTAATTTAGCTACATATGATTCACGTCACAAAATACAGAAAAAAAGCTAACTAAGAAATTTAAAAAGAGTATATAAATAGTAGTCTAAGTGAAAAGCTTATATGATTAAATTGATGAAACATTTTAAATTACAAGAAAACAAAACAAAATAAAATAAAATAAAGCACAAACAAGGAGATTATTCTGATAAGAAAGTTTAGATTTGAGGTTCAAGAAATCTGAGAGAGAGAATATTAGTACAAGTGACTATGGTAGACAAATGGTGCCAAAAAGAAAGAAAAAAAAGTGAAAGCGAAAAGAAAGGCAGGCAAAACCCCACTCATAAGACATATTCATGGACAGATTAAGTTAAAAAGAATGAGAGAAGTTAAAATAGAAAGAAACAAAATAAAGATGAAGAATGGAGTTAGAAAGAAACGAAAAAGATGAAAAAAAATGAGAGGGGGCAAAGTGAAAGTAAGAAAAAAAAATGAGGAGCAAAGCACCAAAAGGTGCGCAGTTGACGACGAAGGGTGAATAGAATAGTCTACCTTAAGGGTTATTTGCACGTATTAAATTGCAATTGACGTTTTTATAACATAGATAATGAATAAAAAAGAAAGAATACAAGAAAAATCTTGGAAATTTAACAAGAAAAAGGGTTATTTTCACAAATAGTCTTTGATAATAAATTTACTATTTTTAGACCAAATGTAACATGAGTAAAGCATAACGAGTTAGGGTTTTATGAGAGATTAAACTAGTAAAAGAAACAAATAGATCCATAAAAAGAAAAAGAAAAAAAAAAAAAAGATTTAGACTGGTGACACATTTTGAACTTTTATTTCAGATACTGCTTTTCCCTCAAAACTTATTTTTTTATTACTTTGTCCTTTTGAAATGCTTACATACCATTATTGAGTTAGATTCATTCTGAAAATAGATGGTTTATTAATTAAGGAGTGAAAAATTAATATTTCATTAACCATGTAAAATTTTGATTTAGTTTTTCGGTTCAAAGAAACCCAAAACCGCGCACACAAATAACTCGATACCCATGGAAAGAATAAACAGTGAAACAATAAAATAACTCGATACACATAACCATAATTCAAGTCATAATTGATCATAATTAAAGAGATTATTCCAGTGAGAGTAACATATACCTGTGATATAGACGTAAAGCACTCAAGCAGTGGGAATAGATCTTTGTCTGCATTTGAAAGTTGTTGCCACTTTGCGATCAATGGTGGCATCAAAATATCAAGATAAGCAGGCTGAAAAGCATCACGAAGTCAATTGGAAGAGATATGTAGTTGTCAGAAATGCAGCATTAAAAAAAAAAAAAAACAATAAAGTTTGTAGCTTTGCGGTGAACAATTTAACTATACTGAAGAGGAAAGTAGGGCCAGAGGAAACTATTGGGGTAGTAATCTTTGGCATATTAAAGATACCTGATTTAGCTCTTCACCAACAGCATCGGCCAGAGTTCCAATAGCATCATATACAATTCTGAGGTTCCGCCTCTGAAATTACAGATAATGTTATGAGAACAGTGCCAGAGTGATATAATATGCATAAAAGAAGGTGACATCCATCTCTTGCATATGAAGCAGAAATCTTACTAAAAGTCTAAAAGAGAAAAGAGGAAACAGTGCAAAACAATGAAAACATATATGATGGGTTAATAACCAGTGTTGCACTGCATCTGGTCAATAACGATATAAAATTCAAGAAAATGGACAAGGCAAAGAAAAAACCTGATATTTTCCAAAAGCACACATGAGGTGCTGCAAAATTATCTCTAATCTTGGTGCCAACTCTTCTGCAGCCTCCTGCAAATTAATAAAGACTAATTTAGATCTAAAAACTCTCTTATCCCATAAATTAAATAATAGAACAGCATTTCATGAAAGAATTGAACTTCATTTATAGGAAGAACCTCTTCAAGTGTAGCAAAGGCAGAACAAGCGGCCTCTTGAACCCGCTTGTTGGTATCCAATATTCTTCTTAACAGGCCCATGAGAACACTGTCAAATTGCTCATAACCTTGTTGATGCCCAACACCCTGAGAGACAAGAAAGATTGTTTTCAACTACAAGTCGATCATCACCATAAGAATGAATAAAAAAGTCTAATGAATGAACAAGAAAATGGAAACACAGGTAATTGTACCTGAACAATGAACTTACTGAAACGAGAAATTGTCCAGCAAGAAATACTCCGAATGAGAGGAAACTTATCATCTAATAAGGGGATTAGAAATGAAATAATCTGTGGAACGTCAAAAAAAGCTCATGTCAATCGTTAGGCATTTCAAATAAGCAAAATAACCAAAAGAAGTATACAGCGTAAATATTTTTTATGTTCTGCCCACAAAAGCATGAAAACTAAATCATCAGCTTTTCAAAGTAGATAATAGCTATTAACTTGAGCTTTTTCTAGAAGAAGAAGAGGAAAGAAATTACTGCAATGTAGTAAATATAATGCATTACCAAGAGGAAATGGATATGCAATAGTTCAACCCAATCAATACCAAAGTTAATAAGGTTAGAGGCTAAATCTCAAAATACATATTTCCATTATAGAAAAAAATAAAAAAAATAAAAAAAAACGGGGAAAAGATGAGCAACAAGCCAAGAAAGAAAGCATGTCAATGAACCAAAGCATTGAAAGGCTTCACTGACCAAATTGGTGAATACGGAAAACATATTTAAAACAGGAAAGAATCATACTTCATAATGATATCAGTTGCTTCCAAGCTTAAAAGGGAAGGAGAACACGGAACAACAAAGAAGAGAGGACCAAAACTCCAGCTAGAAGGAAATATTTTAATAGTACTCTCCCAATTATAAATTCATAATACAGTTAACTAAGTTCTAGAACTCCATAGTAGAGTGAAGTGCAAACCAAAAGGGAAGCCCATACCGGACTCCATCCCATAAAAAGGCTTCATCTTGGACCTCATTCCCAATTATAAATTCATAATACAGTTTTGGAACTCCATAGTAGAGTGAAGTGTGAACCGAAAGGGAAGCCCATACTAGACTCTATCCCATAAAAAGGCTTCATCTTGGACCTTATAATCTATGCTTCACGGCTTAGTCAATCAAAATTGAGACAAGAAAAAATATTACCTCAGACAAATGTGGATAAAGACCATTAATGCAACCCTCAGCTACGGCACCAAGAGCCAAAACAGCAGCTTCTCTTTCCTTCCAAGCTTCATCACCGCTAGCAGACAGGTTGGTCTGCAGAAATTTGAAAGGTCAAAACACATTAAGTACTGCTCTATAACCGGCTCCATTTGATTATTGATCCGACTCTAATTCAAAACTTGACAAATCATAAAAGGAGATAAAGTGAGATTAGGAAAGGACAGTATATCTTACTCATCAAATTTGCTTTTATATGGAATGAATCTGTTACCTGAAATAAAGGCATCAACGTTGGAAGAATCTCATCCGCGAACACATTTGAGATAACGTCAAGAGCTGCTGCACTGCATTTGCGTAGATTCCATACATTAACAATATCATCGTCCTGTCATTGACCAAGAGTCGGTAGAATATTAACAGGAAATAGAATATCAGTAGAGATTTTACTCAAATGAACTCATCTTCAAAAAATTATCTGAAAAACAAAGCAGAACGTGATTGCATGACATTATTGGGACAGAATGATGAGCCATAAATTTAAACAAGCAATGTGGGGAAGATGATGTCCAAACATACGTCATCTTCAACATTATCTGATCCATGAAGCCGTGATGAATGAAAACGAGGTTTGATATCCTGCAGTGCAAAGTACAGGCAGTGGAGGATCAGGAAACTTAATATATGAAGATTGCACTTTAGAAAGCAAAAGTCAAGTGAATTCCAATTAATTCTAGCCAAAAAGTATTTAAAGAAACGAACCTGATCGCGATCTGGGACAGATTCATCCTCCTGCGATAATGAATGAATGTAACTAAATTTATAAGCAAAAACAGCTTCCAACTTGTAATCACAAAAGCAAAAGTAGAATCAGTAAAGTTAACCTCAGCATCAATAAGCGACTCATCATCATCAGCATAGCCCATGTTTGACAGTAAAACCTACAGGAGTTATTAAGATTATATTAGAATTAAAAGCAATTTGAGCTCGCGAGTAAAGAATGAAATATAAATATCACCAAAGCACATGCTATACCGGAATTAGCCGCGGCAAGAACTCTCTTAAGTTCTCTGGTGGTAACTGAGCATCACAGTATGCAGACCTGATAAGAAAGCTCCTGAATTTGAGCTATTTGTAAACATTAGCATAATATATCTGTAGTCTAAAAGTTACAGTATTACCAGAATTCACAAGCTTCAAGAGCGACTTCATCATCGGCGTCCTTGTTCACTCGCAACATATACTCAATCACATTCTTCAGATGTGGCTGCAGTATAGATCAGAAAATCACCTCATCAACAGCAGAAGAAAGATAATATTAAACATTAAAACTAATGCCAACTCACCTCCCAGTAGCTTAAGTTTTTGAAGAAATAGTAAGAAAACATGGTATCATAGCAAGAGGTCCATTGTTCAAACCATTTTAATTGCACTCTAAGTAAATTACCATCATGTGTTAGGCCTCTAATATGTTTCAGGAATATGTCTGTGAAATTGATATTTGCCTATACGATTGACCATTGTCCAGCCCACGTAGAGGGCGAGTGTTAAAATATTGATACTACTGTTAGCCCACCTCCTTAGCTTAAGCTTTCAAGAGAAATATTAAGATAACAAATGAAAAAAAAAAAAAAAAACAGATTCAGACATATGACCTACAGTGAAAACATTCAAGGCACAATAAATAAATGAATCAGTTGAATTAAAAGGATATATAACAGACTCGCAGATATGACCTATATCACAGAATGATGCATAATAGGACGCCCACAAACATAGATAAAGATCATGTACAAGACTAGAGATACAGAAAAAACTTCCCACCTCCAAGAAAGATGGGCGGACTTCAATTAGCTGAACAAATGCTGAGCAAACCTGTTTAGGACATACAAAAAAAAGATAGATTAGAGTGTACACAAGCTTATAAAACATGAAGTTGAAGTATTCCCTTCTCCACCAATAATTGGAAAAACTAGTAAAAAATCCAAGGTGGACAACACACATAAACAAATTAATAAAAAGAAAAACGCTGGTTTCCACCTATGGGTAATATGAGACATGTATTAACATTCCTAAGTTTCCATTCTTGTAACATTGTCCTTTCAAACTGACAAAATCCTAAAAGAAAAATGAAATACAAAAAGCCATCCGAGGAAGACAAAATTTACGTTGGTCGAAGGCATTTTATAGCGACCAATGTGTTTGGACCTACTACTAGTTTCCAACAAAATCTAGCAAATAAATTATTTCATATACAACCAAATCTAGCTTGTTTTATGATTTGAACCAAAATGCAAAATTTCAGACAAAAATAGGCAAATTAGTTATTATTTACTGCAAGACAAAAACTCATATACATTAAAAAATAATAATAACGAAACTAACCAATTTCCGCACTTCTGAGGAAGAGTCATTTGCAAGGATAAACAAACCTTGAAGATATTTATCCATGGACATATATAAAGCCTGCAAGAAATTTGTTTACAATATTCAGAACACCCCAAAGAAATGAATAAAGCAATGGAGATCGGTGTTGGGTGTAATCTTTGGTAACATACTTACCGCTGGCATCAACATAATGTACTGATTTACAGAACCCAAAGAAAGCTTCCGTAATGTGGAATGTGGTGACTGAAAAAACTGCATAAAGAAAAGTGTGTAATAAAACTTGACAAGACAACATGCATATACAAGAACTGTCTTTCGGCAGAAGAAAATAATGATCATCACCTGAAATAATCTAGGAAGGAATACGTCGATGGGGCGTTCAGCTAACCCAGGTACATCTGAATCAAGCACTTGAGGAACATCCTCACAAATCTGCATTACACCACATTATATATGCGTTCAATGGTCTGATCAGTGTTTTGAAATGAAGATGCGCTAGAACACAATGTTGCTTCAATATCTATTTTTTGGGGATACCTCATCCTCTCCTACCTTGTATTGATTTAAATACCATCAATAAAGGTTCTGTTTATTATTAAATAAATTAATTAATTAAATTAAAAAAAAGAAGAATAAAGCAACAACAAAAAAATGCTACATCTCAATGAAGCATAAATGGCATAAACGCCCTTACACTACTACACTAGATTCTATAATTTCGCTTATGAATGGTGCTTTTCTTAACATTTGGGGACTCCTACAAATGGAGGAAATGAATGGCCTTAGGCCGAAACCAAAGGTATTAGCCTATGAAAATATAATCCTATAGCTACTAGAATGCACTTTAGTTCAAGATCAAGGAATCATAGTATGTAGTCCAAATGAAAAGGTGAAATTATTTACAGGTCCCGGATTCTACGTGAAGGCTTCCATTATATTCAAAAACCAAAGAAAGCTTCAAGTCTGATTCTGTACCACATTAGGATTCTATAACAGTTAGTTAGGTATTACAACCAAATGTTTCGTCACTTCCGTAGCATCATGACCCGCCCATAGCTTATGTACTACTTATGTGTTATAACTTATAATGGTTGATCATTTTACTGAATGCTTAAACACGTGCTTTCCACAAAAAGTATTACCTTGGATAAAGCATCCATAGCACCTTCCATGTGATTTAGATCATTGCTGTCTAAGCAACTCACAAGAGCTTGCAACAACTCGGGCCATCCTGAAATTCCTCCTAGTTGAACAACAACGCTTATAATCGTGCCGGCTGTAGACCTAATGTGCCTATCTGCTGCTCCTAAGCAAGGCAATAACTCTGACTTTATGTATTGCTGGTATGCAGGAACCATTGATTTATATGCAGTCCGAAGGTTATTTTTCAACAGCAGGCCTGCAGCTTGTCGAACCTCCACTGATTTATTCTATTTAAACCACAAATATCAAACAAAATGTTACTAAACAGTGAATACAGTGTTAAATCTATATTTGACAACAGAGAAAGGATTCATGATATCTTAACTACTTTATTCACTCAAACTTAACTACTTAGACGCTGAAATATGGATTTAAGCAAAGTCTCTGGATTTCAGCAGTCGGCAAAAAAATTTATACTAGCAAGTCAAATTTCTAACCACATAAACGGCTGCCAAATATTGACCTAATAAACTACTTGTAGAGATTCACTCTTTTCAATGAAACATTTGAACGGGAATAGCATCAAGAAATGGGGCATCTGATGGGACTTAATTACAAATAAATATACAAATTGCAGTGGCCCCAACTTTTTAAATTTCTTAAGGTCAATATAATAGGATTATAGATTGGATTATAGATAAAATATGCCCGGAACCACACAAATTCAATCAGGCATCAGGTTAATGGACCTCCAATTAGAACCAAACTCATGTTGATATAAATACTATCTATAGGCATATGACAAGAAAAGAACTTGTGGACAAACAATAATGTGTGTCAACGACACTATTTGTGACATTTTAAAAGCTCCAAGACAGAGTAAACTAAAATCAATTTCATCAGCCTAAGCTTCTTCTCAAAAGTGGATCACACAAAAAACAATCTAAACTTTCCACTAACCCAAAAAAACCAACCACAGGCAAATTCCAAGTAACGAGACCACAATCTGTAGTAAATTCCCCATATCCCCAACCACCAAAAGCTTCAATTAATCCAGAAATAGGATCATTTCAACGCCACTAATAAGCCTCAGATTTCTCGAGAAACAAAATGATCGAAATAAACCTAATTTCCCCAACCAAGAAACTCCATAAGAATTCAAAACTTCCCAATAGGCATAAACAACATCGAACAGGAATCGAAATTACAATATAAACAGTCTTTTTCTCCGACACTACAAGTAGAGAGAATCGGAGTACCTCGGCGCGAGCGAGAATGAAAGCGAGATAGTTGTTGAAATCGGGGAACTGAGAGTAGTGCTGAAGCTGCTGCCATATCTGAGACTTGTCAGCGGAAGAAGAGGAGTGGGAAATCTGCTGCTCCAAAAGCCCGCAGATCTCATTGAATCCTTCTTCCTTGGGCTGCCACTGGGCACTCGCCGCCATAGCTACCAAAAGATTCCCTTTTTTTGCTATAAGTATATATGTATCTATGTATGTATATATGTGTATCTATAACCTTCTTCTTTGATTGGAGGTTATGGGATTCGAAGGTTTTGACAGGGTTTTTGCAGGAGCGAGAAACCCAGGGAGAGAGAAAAAGAAAGAGAGAGAGAGAGAGGTTTTGGACTTTTGGTGGGCGGAGGAGAGGCGAATAAGGCGATCTCTCCCTAGTTAAATATTTAAACGAATAAATAAAAGGTAAGAAAAACACCAGCAAAATAAATTAAAAAATAAAATAAACAAAAGAAAGAAAAATAAAAGACGAAATTTGTTTGCAGTTTGCACTTGGCAAGATAAAAACTTGGGAGAGATTTTTGGGATTTTCTATTTCGTGGGCTGGGGTGGTGCCGTGGGGGTGATGTTTTGAGCTGTTGCCAAAGTGCTTCTACTGGGATGCTCTATGGGACCAAATGATTCCAACTATTTTCTACATTTTCTTTTTTTCTTTTATAGGGGTATAATTTTTGGTTTTTCTTCACGTTTGTGTCAACTATGAGAGATAGAGTCTTTTTTTATATGTATTTTAAGAGCGAATTTCATCAAAAGTGTTTTTGGACTTGCAATTTTGTGCAAATAGCTATGAAAAAAAAGCAACACAATAACTTGGTATATTTGCCTCGGATTATTTTGGGAAAAAAAAATTTTGATGACATTAACAAACTAATCTCCCTCACTCGAATCCGTTTGTTACTGCTCTTGTTATAGGAAATCCGGAAATGTAGTCGTCCACTTCTTAATTAGTTATGTCTTTTCTTTTTATCTCGTTATGAAAAATTTATAATGAAAATATAATCGTCCACTTTTAGTTAGTCATGTCTTTTCTCTTCATCTCGTTATGAAAAACACGTAATGAAAATGTAATGAAAATATAGTCGGCCACTTCTTAAGTTTTTTTTTTTTTCTCATTGTATTAGTTCTTTTGTACATGAAGAGACTTCTAAGTTATTGAATGAATTTCACTCAGCTTAAAAAATAAAAAATAAAAAAATTGCATCCACTTCAACATGAAAAATCAGAGTTGATGACATTAACCAACTTATCTCCCTCGCTCAAAGTTGTTTGCTACTCCTCCCGTTATGGGAAACCTGTAATGGAAATGTAGTTGTCCATATCTGTTTATGCCTTTTCTCTTCCTCTGCTTATGGAAAACCGTAACGGAAATGTAATCATCCACTTCTTTGCTAGTTTTTGTTTTTTTTTTTCTCATTTTATTGTTTCTTTTGTACATGAGGAGGCTTTTAAGTTGTCGAATGAATTTCACTCTCATAAACAATAAATAATTAAAAAAAATCGCCGTCTGTTATATTGTGCAATTATTTGCATACACTATCAATTATTTGTTTGCTAATTGAAGAAAGATTGATTGTGTATTTTATGTCCCTGGACTCTTTTAGCTAAGGGCATGACTTAATCTACCACCGATTATTAATAAGGACACATTTGTTAAGTATCCTCTATATATTCACTCAAACTTTGAGTCTCCATTATCGCAGAAGGTTGTCCAGCTCCCAGCTCTTTTGGGCTTATGTTTTCATCATGGATTTAAACAATTTGGTTTATACATTAAAATTTGAACAAAAATTCAAGACCTCATTCAGTTTGTTAATTTAAGGAGATATAATTTTATATGAGAGTATTTTTAACTGTAACAGAAAAAATTAGATGTTACTTTTTGTGAAAAATTAAAATTAAAAACTTAAATCAGTGAAATGAACGAGGCTAAAATTTCACGAAAGAAACTACCATTGAAAAATATATATAAATTGTGGAACAAGTAAATTTATACACAACCGCAACACAAAGAACACCTTTAGGTCTCATTCTTTTTATCCGTTCGAGTTTTCAATTTTAAATTTTTACAGTTAAAAATTCTTAAAAAATATTAAATATATATATTTTTTGTTATAATTAAAAACTTTTATAAAATATTATATTTCAACTTAAATTAAAAATTCAAATTCATAACAACACCTACCTTACTTTAGTTTAGTTTTATGTTGCAGTTACCAAGGTGGGTGACAGCTATTGCTACGGACGTGGACAGTAATGCATTGCAGAATATGCTGATTAATTTTGCAATAATTTATCTATCATCTCATTTTCCTACCCTATCTGAATATAGGTATTAAGCATAAGCTCATTGGTTAAATATAATTGACACATACGTACACTGAAAAATATTGCTCCAATTATTTTCATTATAAAAGATAAAAATGAAAGGACTCATTTTTTTTTTCTTTTTATATTTGGACCTTTTTTCAATCAGATTTTTTTTTATTGATTTGATAAATTTTTAACTGTTAAATCTTATTAAAATTATATTAGATTAAAAAAATATATAAAACAAATAATTTTTAATTAAAATTTAACGACTAAAAATAAAAACTCACCCGTAATTCACTTTTTATTATCTTACAAGAGAAATTCTTTTTCAGGATACATTTTTTTTTATGACATAAAAGAAATTGCTCTCTTTGTCCTTTTTCCCCCTCTTGGCCAAAACAAAGACACCATAGTGGTAATGTACAAGATTCGGAAGTTTATGAAAATTGTCACTACTAAAATGGTATAACAGACCATCTCCAAGTAAACGAACCATCTCTCCAATGCTTTTTTTTTTTTTTCAAGACTATTCAGAGTAATGTTACAGTAAAATTAACAAAACCAAAGGTCTGGAAACCCAATGGCTGAGCATGCGTTACAAAGCTGATAACTTTCAAGTTTCAACCACCACGCCAATTCATTGGGGTGAGAGTGATACAAAGATTTCAGTTCCCCAATCGGCCTTTCCATGCAACTATGAAAGCATATTAATCCTCAATCACGCAAAGGACAAATAATACCTCCAACACCATCACGTGCACAAACCTGAAACATATAAATTCTGAGAAAATGCTGAAACAAAAATAATACACTGAACAGCCAAAAAAAAAAAAGTCCTTTCTCGATTAAAAAATATCTAAAATGGGCTGTTATTTCAGCAGAAGGTATAAGGTCACATGTATTTAAGTCCTGGTCATGTGTAGTGCCTCTTGTTTGAGAGTGCTTGTCAAGCACCTTGAACAAGTAGTTGCAGGTACATTCTACTTAGCAAATATAATTAAAGAATACAAGCACAGATCGAAGTAAGAACAATAAGCATACTATCATCACAGATCTTACATTATCCGAATAGGAATTCAGACGATCGCACGCATGCCATGAGGTGATTTCCTTTTGATGATGCTTTTACTTCTCATTTCTCTGCTTTTCTGCAGCCTGTTCAACAGCAAAGATCACAAATAAGGAAGTGGAAATAGAAATGAATCTTGAACTATGAACCGCCACTAAAAGAAAGAATGAAAAGAAGGTAAAGACTATGCAATAAGGGGAAAAAATCGTTTAAACATTTATCTCTAAAATTACACCTTCGTCAAGGAAATCCAAAGAAACGACAGACAACAATGCTAATAAAACATTGAAAATCAAGTACGATTTGCAAAGTCAAACCATTTTCATTTTTTCCAGAACAGCATCCTCAAACGCTTGATAGCCAACTCCACCCACATGATCATCGCGTTCGGGCGACTTCTGGATAATTGGAACCTCTGCCGCTCTAGCTGGTTGGAGAGGTAAAACCAGCAATGGGTTGGAAAGATTGCCGCACAATGTGCCTGTAGCAGCAACCTACAAGCCATAACACACAACATAAGTAATTACAAAATAACAGCCGAAGAGATTCAAATTTTCTGAGAACAAAATTGTATAAGAGATTAAACTCACAGCTGCATCTTTATTGGCCATTACAACAATAGCCGAGCCTCTCTTCTTGTTCTTAATGACAACATCTTCGACGTCACCAAATCTTGAGAACTCCTCCCTCAACCTCTCCGCTGTGTAACCCTCGCCAACTTTCTCCCAAGACACCTTAAGTATCCTCTCCTTATCCAATTTTACCGCACCGATACTTTCACTCTCTTTACCAACTTTCCCGTTCTCCATCTTCGGAACCGAAGCAGCAGCTGCCCCTTTATTTGCATGCATTGCACGTATCCTCACAATCTCCTCCTTAAGCTTCTTAGCAATTCTTTCCTCTTCCTCTCGTTCTCTTGCAGCAGGGTCAGGAGCAAATGCAGCCCTCTCTCTTTCTTCAAGATCAGACACCATCTTCCTTTTCCTGGCATCGCGTTCAGAGTGACGGCGTTGCTGCTCCCGCTTAACCTTCAAGAGATCATCAAACAATTTTCTGGCTTTCTCATCCTTGAGTATCTCATATGAGGTTTTTAGCCTTTGAAAGTTCTCATGTGCATTTGGATCGTCCGGCCTCTTGTCTGGGTGTAACTCCAAAGCCTTTATCCTATACGCCTTTGAAATCTCTTTCTCAGTAAGCTTGGCACCTTCTTCACCAGAAGGTAACCCAAGAACGCTGTAGTGATCCACGTCAATATCCATATCTAATGCTGCAAATGAAAAGAGTCTAAACTAGCTCAGCAAATAAGTCATCTCAATGCCATTAAAAGAGTTACGAATAAGCTTGAACTACATGCATATTTGATTATAGAATCCAAAAATATGTAGCTCACACATTGATCAATTCAGGGAAAACAATTATAAATACCCTTTTTCCCCTTAACTCTCTAACTCATGGTAATAACCAACTGTTAAAAGAGAGAGAAAGAGAGAGAGAGAGAGAGAGAGAGAGAGAGAACACACACACTGACACACATAATTGCAATATTACATGTGTTGATTTTGGCCATTCTCCTTAGTAAGTTATAATTTCTAAAATACCACTTGGTAAAACAGATTCTTATGTTCGTTCCACAACAATAATCCAATTCCCAAAGGACTCTTCTCTCTCTCTCCTCTAATAAAGCAAACGGATTAAGGGAATAATATGTTCAGAAAGTAAAACAGATTCTTATGTTCGTTCCACAACAATAATCCAATACTACTTTTTTTGAGAATAGAAACTGCGTCCTTTTCTTACTAATCAAGGACACAAACACAATTTACTTCTTGAATACTTGATGACTTCATTGGCAGGATATTATTCCTTTACTTAAGGATTCATCGTTTTCTCCAAGACCCACATTTTCAGCCAATTATCCGATTGGTTGATTATTTACTTCAGTCATAGTACATGTAAAAAGCAGGCACCAAGACGATAATCGGCGACAATGCGTGCACCGCCTTCATCCTCGCCGATTGCAATTGAGAATTGCTTTTGCAGATGATAGAGAAGAAGAGGAAGAGAAAGAGAGGGAAAGGGAGAGTAACGGTCCACTCAGACCACAAAAACTAAATTTGGTAACCAACCCAATCTAGTTACCAAACAAAGAAAGAGGAACATAATCCTAATCTATACAGATCATTAAAAACCATTCGCATAGTGCTTAATCCAAACATTAAATTTATAACATATTTTGGTCAGTATCGATACTACTATTATAGTGTAGACATAAAGTAGTCAGGACAACATAAAAGAAACCGTAGAAGTTTAATACTTTCTAAAGTAACAGGATGATAATTGATACATTGTTTTAAAACAATAATCAAATTATGCAAAGTAGTACCATACTCTAATTGAAATGCAAACAAATTCTTAAAATAAAGCAAAATATGAATAAGCGATGACTCAAACAGAGAGGATCCAATAAGTGATTAAAGGCAATGCTATGCTAGAACCGCACAGAATCACTTCCAATCAAGGGAGATCAAAGATATCACTCAGTACCAAACAAGAGTTGAACACAACTTTCAAGGTGGGAGGTTCGTTGAACTCGTTGATTGAAAGGTAAAGTAGCATATTTTCCATTAGGCAGAAGCAGAACAGAAGACAAAATTGATTTGATTTCGACGACAGATAAACCACCACAAAGGTTATAAGAAAGAAAACGGTTTACAAAGGATTCAAATATGGAAGAATGTCGATGTTTTCAATTAGGGTTACATAATAATATGATAGAAATCAAATTGGAAATCAAATAGAAATTGAAAGAAACAAATGACCTTTGATTCGAGAGTTAGGTCACACCTCTCCAATAATCTCTAATCTACTGCTAATACTTTCCAAAACATGCATGAGAAACCCTAATCTTCCCCTAACAACCTTCTTAAACTCAGTCTCCCACTAATGACCTTGTCAATTTACCAAACTGCCCCGGTTCTTAAACCTACGCCTATAATACGTTTTCAGCCCCTCCCTTCCAAGTCTAACATTACTCCCCTCCCAATGAGACACCTTGTCCTCAAGGTGGAACCAAGGAAATTGCTCCCGAATCAAGTCAAACGGCACCTCCCTTCCGCCCGACGTTCCTTGACGGACCCCGTCCATTGCCTATGGTTCCAAGACGACCTCCATGTCCTCAGTCAAAGTAGGCGGCAATGAAGGTGAGGAAGCATGATCTCCAATAGCACGTCTCAACTGGGACACATGAAACACCAGATGAATGGCCGACGTAGGTGGTAATCGCAAACGATATGCCACCTCACCAATGCGCTATGTGATCTCAAACGGCCCAAAGTACCGAGCAGAAAGCTTCTCATTCCTCTGTCATGCTAACGTCTTCTGTCGGTATGGTCGGAGCTTCAAATAAACTCGATCCCCCACCTCAAACTAGACATCCCTCCTATGTCCATCTGCTTGCTGCTTCATAATCTGTTGAGCTTTTAATAAATGTTTCTTCAACTCATCCAACATCCGATCTCGTTCCTCCAAATATTGATCCACCTGCGACACTGGCGTGGTGCGGTGCCCATAGTGCACCAAATGTGGTGGATCCCGCCCATACAGGATCTTAAAGGGGGTAGTCTGTGCCGCCCTATGATAAGAGGTGTTATACCAATACTCCGCCCATGCCAACCACCTCGCCCAATGCTTGGGTGTGTCAGATACAAAACACCTTAAATATGTCTCCACACTCCGATTAACGACCTCCGATTGGTCATCGGTCTGCGGGTGATAAGCAGTACTTCTCTTCAGAATGGTCCCCTGCATCCGAAACAACTCCCTCCAAAAGTGACTCAAAAAGATCTTGTCCCGGTCCGACACTATCGATTCCAGAACACCATGTAGTCGCACAACCCTTCTCATAAACGCCGCTGCTACAGACACTGCCGTATACTTGTGACGTTGACACACATCACACCGCGCAACCATGTCCTCCACATCCTTTTTCATCCCTACCCAATATAGCTCTGCCGCCAACCGTCGATATGTCTTGAGAACACCTGAATGCCCACCAATAGCACTTCCATTAAATTCTTGTAGTAATCTCGGTATGTGAATAGAAGTCCGTGGTAGAACAAATCGTCCATTGTACAACAGATGTTGGCCATCCAACGCATAACCGGGTGGCCTTGCCCCTCCCCTCAGCAAGGCCGCTCGTATCTTCCCCAACTCCTCATCGGCCTCGCTTTCCTGCCGTAAAGCCTCCCAATCCAACACCAACGGAACTGACAACGCCGACAACTGAGGCTCCTCAAGCCTCCTTGATAGGGCGTCTGCCGCCTTATTTTCCAACCCAGGGCGGTATTGTATCTCAAAATCATAACCCAACAACTTCGAAAGCCAACGCTGATGTTCCTCCGTCACCATACGCTACTCCAGCAGAAATTTTAAACTACGCTGATCCATACGAACTATGAAACGCCGTCCCAGTAAATAAGGTCGCCACTTCTGAATAGAGAGCACGATCGCCATGAGTTCACGCTCATACACCGATTTGAGTCGCGCTCTAGCTGTTAACACCTGACTGAAATAGGCGACTAGTCGCTGGTTCTGCATGAGTACTGCACCCAAACCATACCCTGAAGCATCAGTTTCAACTACAAATGGTTGGCTAAAGTCTGGTAAGGCCAACACGGGAACGCTAGTCATCGCTTTCTTCAACTGCTCAAAGGCCTGAGTCGCTGCCTCCCCCCACTAAAAACTATCTTTCTTCAATTGTTCTGCCAAAGGCCACGCAATCGAACTATATCCCCTGACGAACTTCCGATAGTACCCTGTGAGCCCAAGAAACCCCCTCAACTCCTTCAACGTCTTAGGTAATGGCCATTCCCGCATTGTCGCAACCTTAGATGGGTCTGCCGCAACTCCCTCTGCCGACACTGCGTGCACTAAATATTCTACCCTCGTTTGAGCAAACAGGCATTTCTTTCGATTAGCATAGAGCTGTTGGCTTCGTAACTCAGTCAACACCCTCTCCAAATGGCGGACATAATCTTCCAATGTGCTACTATAAACCAGGATGTCATCAAAAAATACCAAAACAAACTTACGCAAATAGGGTTGGAAGACTTTATTCATCAACGACTAAAAAGTGGCTGGGGCATTGGTGAGGCCAAACGGCATGACTAGGAATTCATAATGACCCTCATGGGTCCGAAATGCAGTCTTTTGCACATCCTCACACCGCATTCGAATCTGATGATCCCCGACTTCAGATCGTTCGTAAACACCGTCACTCCATACAACTCGTCTAACAACTCATCAATCACCAGAATCGGAAACTTATCCAACACCGTTTCCTTATTCAATGCCCGATAGTCGACACAGAATCTCCAACTCCCATTTTTTTTCTTCACTAATAAAATAGGGCTCGAAAACGGGCTCACACTCGGTGTATTATTCCTGCCTCTCTTCACTAATAAAATAGGGCTCGAAAACGGGCTCACACTCGGCTGTATTATTCTTGCCTCCAACATCTCGTTGACCAATCTCTCGATCTCATCTTTCTGTACCTATGGGTAGCGATACGGCCGTACACTCACTGGTGATACCCCTTCCTTCAACACAATCGCGTGCTCATGCTCCCGCTTCAGGGGTAACCATTTGGGCATTTGGAAGACATCCTCAAACTGTTCCAACAGTTGCTGAACTGACTTGGTAACACTCGTCGTCGCCTCATTCCGCTCTCCTTCCATGATATGCAACTCAACCAAGAAACCGAGCCCACCATCCTGAATCGCCTTAACCATGGTTTTGAGGGTCACTAGGGTTTTGCACAAAACTTGGATCTCCGCGAAGCACCACAATGTGACCTCCCTCTTGAAACTCTATTGTCAAAAGCTTCCAATTTACCCTCGTCTCACCCAATGACTGCAACCACTTCATTCCCAGAATGATGTCTGTGCTACCCAAATCCAAAGGAAGAAAATCTTCTAACACTTGAATTCCTTGGAGCGTTAAAATCAGCCCTCTACAAATTCCTCTACTCCTCTCCATGGTACCATTACCCATGACCACCCCAAGATTGCCGTTGTTGACTAACCAAAGTCCTAACCTCTCCACCACTCGATTGGAGATGAAATTATGAGTCGCTCCACTATCCACCAACACCACCACAAACTGCTCTCCAATTTTTCCAACCAACTTCACAGTGTGGTTTGGTGTGAACCCCACCACCGAGTTGAGCGAGACCTCCGCCACATCCAAATGAGGATGCTCCTCCTCCTTTATCACATCTCCTATAGTCTCCCCCTCGTCGCCCTCATCATCACATACCGTGAGGACTTGTAATGAGCGATCCTTACACCGGTGCCCCGGAGAAAATTTTCCGTCGCACCGGAAGCACAACCCTTTCGCTCGCTTATCCTGTATCTATGTCTCCGTCAGACGTTTGAAAGTACCCCCTAGTCGCACTCCTCCCATTCTATCCTTTGTTGTATCCCTCTGAACCCCAAACGTCTGAGTTTTCACCCCTCCTCCTGTAACAGTATTCCGGTATTGGAAAACACCGGAGTTACTTCTGTTAGCCCTCTCCGTCTTATTCTTATCCTCAATCATTTGGGCCAACTCCATGGTCTCGCCAAGCCCCCTCGGCCTCAACAACCGCACCGCCGCTTGAATCTCCGGTTTCAGCCCCTTCATAAAATTTCCCTCCAATACTGCCTCCGAGATTCCCCTCAAACGCCCTGAGAGCAGTTCAAACTTCTCTCTATAATCCATAACGGTCCCCTCTTGTGTTAAAGCAAAGAACTGCTCGTGTAAATCCCCCTCCTGGGTAGCCGTAAAGCGCTCGATCAATCGGTCTTTAAACTCTTCCCACAACCTTATTGGTTGTCGCTGTTCCCGCCATTGAAACCATGTTAACGCTTTGCCTTCCAAACACAATGCCGCTGCCATCAGTTTTCCCTCTCTGAGAGTCCATTGATGGCGAAATAGCGTTCTACCCCTATACACCCATCCATAGGCATCCTCGCCCTCGAAAATGGGCATTTTCAGCTTCCATACCCTAGAATCCGCCCCAAATTGGGTATGCCCGGTCCAATTTCGCGCCATTGGAGGCCTCCATCCTCCCGATTCTCCTCCATTCTCCATAAATCCGACAGTCCCAGCCCCAATTCCGTCATACCCGCTCCCCCTCTTGCCAGAAATTCCTCCTCCCGGCCGTACGCTCCCAAATCCACCTTGCCCAAGTCCGGATCCGCCCTGCCCAGCCCAAAATCCGGCCTGCCCAGCGTGCCCCGCCCCAGATCCGACCTGCCCAGGTCTCGGATCTCCCCACCACGGTGCTGAACATCGTGCCCAGCCGTCCCCAGCCCTGGCGCGCCCCATGGGCGCCAAAACACCTAATCCCGTCGCCCCAAACCCTAGGCCGCCTCCTCCAGCCGCGAATCCTTCAGATCCGCCGCCTCCAGCCGCGACCCAGCCTCCTCCGCCGCCCCCAACGCTGGGAAAAGCTCCTCCAAGTCGCGCGTCGCCTGGGCCGCCCTCTGCACCAGCAAATCGGCCGCGTCCCGCTGCCTCTGACCGCGCCAAACGGGTGGATTCCAACCCTCTTCCCTCTGCGTCGTCGCCGACCTCTTCAAACGAAACCCTAGGGCGCACGCCTAGGGACCTTCCGACCTCCCCAGGGAATCGCCACTCCCTTTCCTCGCCTGACCGAGTTCTCAGCCGTGTCGATGGCCGCCGTCGACGGCGTCGGTGAACCCGCCGCCGGCAGAGGGTTAGTGTGAAGATCCATCAATTTCTTCAACATTTCCTCCAAGTTATTGAACCGTCCTTCCACGTTGTTGAATCTGTCCTCCATGGCAAAAAAATCTTCCTTCTATAGTTGTCTTCATCTCCTCAACCTCAGATTCCAATCTTTCTCCAAGAGCGTCCATCTTCTTGGCAGCCATCTCCCCAAGAAAGAGCTCTGATACCAATTTGATAGAAATCAAATTGCAAATCAAATAGAAATTAAAGAAACAAATGACCTTTGATTCGAGAGTTAGGTCACACCTCTCCAATAATCTCTAATCTACTGCTAATACTTTCCAAAACATGCATGAGAAACCCTAATCTTCCCCTAACAACCTTCTTAAACTCAGTCTCCCACTAATGACCTAGTCAATTTACCAAACTGCCCATGTTCTTAAACCTACGCCTATAATACGCTTTCAGCCCCTCCCTTCCAAGTCTAACATAATACACCTAAAAGAGACAAATTTGTTATATTTCTCAATCCCAAACAAACATATCGAAAGTTTCAATAAAATCATAGAGAGAGAGAGAGAAATAGAGATAGAGAGAGAGACCTTTTCAATCGGAATAGAGGCAAGGAAAGCAGGGACCAGAATGAGGGCAATCGAGGGTGGCGTTAAACTCTACCCGCAATTCCTCCGATTCCATTTGTGCCAAGGCCGGGAGTGAACGAAAAGTATTATTTCTAGATTAAAGACGACAACTTAACCAGATTCATAGACGAGAGCAGCCAAATTGAAAAAGATCTGCTTTAGGAGTTTGGATGTAAGTTTGGATCTTCTTAAAATAATTTCAATTTTACTTTTGATTAAAAATAAATTCAGAATGTGATGGAAACCTCTAGATTATTGAAGGACAAATTACACACTCGGGTGATTATTCGAGAGAATCACCGTCTCTCCTCACAATACTACACAATCCAAAAAGTCCCCAATCCCTAGGCCCCCCTGCTTATTTATAGACTCTACTAACAAACTACAACTCTAACTAAATTCAGTTATTACATGGATGCCAAACTTCCTCGACAAGACTCTCAAACAACCAAGCCTACTTATTCAGGTCCACGTCAACCTTACTAATTAACTAACGCTTCAATCTCCTACTATACACCAGCAATTCCTGGTTTCCATCATCACCCTCCCCATGCGCAAGAACCTTAACCTTGTCCTCAAGGTTCAAGTCAGGAAACTGGGCAGACAACAACTCCCACGACTCCCAAGTGCTGTCACACTCCGGAAGATCCTTCCGTTGAACTAAAACCTCCAGAGAGCCATCCAACAATTTTCGAGTCTGAAGCAAGGCTACGAGCTCAACTGCCAACTCCATGTCCTCTGTCAAGGCAGCTGGAAACTGCTGCACTGGTGTAGAAGGCTGTAACACCTTCCGCAACTGAGACACATGGAAGACATCATGAATACGCGCAAAAGACGGAAGTTGCAGACGGTAGGCAACCTCACCAATCCGTTCCATCACTAAGAAGGGACCATAGAAGCGAGGACTTAGCTTTTCATTGCGTCGACGGGCCAACGACCGCAACCGATAAGGCTGGAGCTTCAGGAAAACCCAATCGCCAACCTCAAAATGAACATCCCGACGCTTTTTGTCCACATACAACTTCATTCGCTGCTGGGCAGTAGTCAAACGCTCCTTCAACTCCCGAAGAATGTCATTTCAGTCACGTAACTGACAATTAACAGCCTCCACCGCCGAACTACCGTCCTCCCAACGGAATAGAATAGGGGCCTCACGACCATACAAGGCACGAAAAGGTGTCATGCCAGCCGAACTGTGGAAGGTAGTGTTGAACCAAAACTCAGCCCATCCTAACCAATTAGGCCACTGACATGGTTTGGTACCACAAAAACACCTCAAGTAATCCTCCAAACTCCGGTTAACCACCTCCGTCTGTCCATCAGTTTGCGGATGGTAAGCGGAGCTCATACGAAGCTCGGTACCGGCCAATCGAAACAGCTCCTTCCAAAAGTGACTGATAAACACGCGGTCCCTGTCAGAAACGATAGAACGTGGAAACCCATGCAAGCGAACCACTCCTTGCACAAAAACGGCCGCAACCTCCCAAGCCGTAAAAGGATGAGAAAGCGTGAAAAAATGCACATATTTGGTAAGGCGATCCACTACCACCATAATCGTATCACGCCCCAAAGCCTTAGGTAAACCCCCAATAAAATCTAAAGACACATCATCCCAAACTTGCTCCGGAATTGGCAATGGTTGCAGTAAACCGGTCGGTTTCAGGGCATCATACTTCACCCACTGGCAAGTGTCGCATTCAGCGACCAGGCGCTGAATATCACGTTTCATCCCGTCCCAAAATAGGACGGCCGCCAAGCGCTTATAGGTACGAAAGAATCCGGAATGACCTCCCACAGCCGAGGAATGGAACTCACGGAAAAATTTGGTAACCAAAGGAGAATGCTGTGGTAAAACCATCCTATCCTTGAAATAGAGCCGGCCACCCTTGAGTTGATAACCGGCTTTGAAGTGAGGATCCAACAAAAGCCCTTGAACAATTGTCCTCAACTTATCATCCTTTTGCACTTCATCCTCAATAGCTTCCAACTCTCGCATGTGCACAACGGCGAACACGTGCAAAAGAGGTTCCTCGTGTTTTCTGGAAAGGGCATCAGCCGCCCGGTTATCCCGCCCCGGCTTATATTGAATTTCAAAGTCCAAACCAATGAGTTTGCAAATCCACCGTTGCTGGGCCTCATTCATGATTTGCTGTTCGAGAAGGAACCGTAAGCTACGTTGGTCCGTTCGCACTATAAAATGCCTTCCCAAAAGATAATGACGCCATTTCTTCGTAGCCAAAACAACCGCCATGAGCTCGCGCTCATACATAGACCTAGAGTGACCATGATCGGAAAGAGACTGGCTGATAAAAGCAATAGGCCGATTGTCCTGCATCAAAACCGCCCCCAACCCGCGTCCAGAAGCATCGGTCTCAATGATAAAAGTTTTGGTGAAGTCCGGTAAAGCGAGCACCGGAACAGAGACCATCCGCTGTTTTAATTCTTCAAAAGCACCCTGTGCGTCCAAGGTCCACAAAAACGCATCATTTTTAAGGAGACGTGTTAAAGGCTCAGCCACCTTCCCATAATCCCTCACAAAACGCCGATAATAGCTGGTGAGGCCTAAAATCCCCGAAGATCCCGAATGGACTTTGGCACGGGCCAATCAACCATGGCGGCAATTTTCTCTCCGGATCGACTTTAACCCCAGAATCTGTGATGATATGGCCCAAATATTCCACTCGTGGCTGTCCAAAAACACACTTTTTCTTGTTGGCCACCAATTGGTGTTGCTTAAGCAAGTCAAAAACACATCTCAAGTGCTGCATATCATCGAAATAGGACGGAAAACTTCGTTCATTAGGGATTGAAAGGTTGCCGGGGCATTCGTTAAGCCAAAAGGCATAACCAAGAATTCGTAATGGCCGGCGTGAGTACGGAATGCTATTTTCGGTGTATCCTCCTCACGTACCCTAATTTGATGGTAGTCGGATTCCAAGTCCAATTTGGAAAAGAAAACCGCCCCTCCAAGCTCGTCCAGCAACTCGTCTACGGCAGGAATCAGAAACCGATCCGGAATTGTAATCTTGTTTAGTGCGCAATAGTCCACGCAAAAACGCCACTCACCAGTTTTTTTCTTGACCAACAATACCGGACTCGAAAACAGACTGTTACTATGCTTAATGATTCCTGCGGCCATCATTTCCTTCACGATTCTTTCGATCTCATTTTTTTGTGAATGTGGGAAACGGTAAGGCCTCAAATTGGAAGGATATGTCCCTTCCTTAAGTGGAATTGCATGATCATGAAATCGCGAAGGAGGAAGGCCTGCGGGAGGTTCAAACACCGAGTTAAACTCAGTGAGCAACCCCTCCAAAGCCGCATCTTCGACAACTCCAACAGATTGGTCTAACAATGTCACCTGTCCAAATTCCACCAAAAATCCCTATCCCTCCTCCTGAATAGCTTTAAGCATGGCCTTGAGAGACACTAAAGTTTTGGACAAAAAAGGGTCGCCCTGAAGCAACACCCGCTTGCCCTGCCAATCGAACTGCATAGTTAATTTCTTCCAATTGGCACTAACCTCCCCTAACATGCCTAGCCAAGTAATGCCTAAAATTACATCAGCAGTACCAAGTTCAATCGGAAAAAAATCTTGAATTATCTGCAACCCCTGTAAACTAACCTCCACCTGCCGGCAGACCCCCTGTCCGGCCACTTTGTAACCATTTCCCACCATAATTCCGAAACTAGGTGTACCATCTATTGGCAGTTTTAGTTCCTCCACCATTCCCCGAGAAATGAAATTATGAGAAGCTCCAGAATCAATTAAAATCACCACCTCTTTGTTCAAGATCGTACCTTTCACCTTCATGGTGTTAATGGATGGAATTCCCACAATTGAATTCATAGACAACTCCAAAGATCCTTCTTCTTGTGTCCGTGGTGTGCTGGTATCTTCGGCAGCCACTTCTTCGTCTTCCTCATCTTCTGCAGCAATAAGAACCTGGAGTTGGGGGTTCTGGCAAACATGGCCGAATCGCCACTTTTCTTCACATCGGAAGCATAATCCCTTCTCTCGCCTTCGCTGCATCTCAGTATCAGAAATCCTCCTCCTAAAGTTCTCATTTCTTCTAACCGGCTGAGAAGAAACACAAAGAGGCTTGTTGACAGACACGTTGGATTGAAAAGAGCTGCTGCGTGTCACTGTTGCTCCACCTCCTTCATTCGGTTTGGGTGGTAACCCACTAGCACCACTTACCGGAGAGGCTCTTCCAGTCACAACACTTCTTACACCGCCATATTCTCCTGAAAAAGAAAAACCACGGCCTTCAGAGAACCCATTACCATCTTTACCCGAGTTGGGCCTGAAGGTCCGTTTCATGTGGGCCCGTTCCAGGGCCCAATTTTTTTCCTCAATTTTTTGGGCCAAGTCCATCAGTTGGACCAGAGAGGCAGGCTTCACCATACGCACCTCTGCTCTGATTTCTTCAGCCAGACCATTCGAGAAGGCTCCCATCAAGAACTCCTCATCGGCTTCTCTCAAAGGAGACGAGAGTAGCTCGAATTTCTCTCGGAAATCAGCTACCGTCGATTCCTGTCGTAAAGCAATCAAAGATTCGTAATGATTGCCCGTTTGCAACGATCTAAACCGCTGAATCACAGATTCCTTGAATCTCAGCCACGAGACGTGACCAGACCTGGATTCCAACCACTGGAACCAGTTCAACGCCTTCCCTTCGAGGCCAATCACTGCCGCTGCCACTCGTTCCACCTCCTCAATGCCCTGGACTTGGAAATATCGCTCCAAACGGAACAGCCACCTGAGCGGATCCTCGCCACTGAAAAGAGGAATTTCCATTCGGCGAAACCTAGATTCCCTGCCAATCGGTGCTGAACCTTGACCGGGATGAACCGCCGCCGCCGTCGCACCACCGCCTCCACCTCGTTCGAAGCAAAAGCCCTAGCGTGCTCTGCCGAGGGACTTATGCCGTTCCCTGACCTCATCCAATCGGTAAGTTCCTTCATATAATCCTTCACAGCTCCCATGTCCACCAAAAGTTGTCCAACAGCTCCCTTAAGCTCTCCGATATCCTTCTCCACCATCTCCACCCTGCCTTCCATTTTTTCAGCTCTTGAAGCAACCATTCCCAATCAGAACAGCTCTGATACCAATTTGATGGAAACCTCTAGATTATTGAAGGACAAATTACATACTCGGGTGATTATTCGAGAGAATCACCGTCTCTCCTCACAATACTACACAATCCAAAAAGTCCCCGAGCCCTAGGCCCCCCTGCTTATTTATAGACTCTACTAACAAACTACAACTCTAACTAAATTCAGTTATTACATGGATGCCAAACTTCCTCGACAAGACTCTCAAACAACCAAGTCTACTTATTCAGGTCCACGTCAGCCTTACTAATTAACTAACACTTCAATCTCCTAATATACACCAGCAATTCCTGGTTTCCATCAGAATGAGACTGGAGATTCAGAGAGAGAGGGATAAATAGAGATAGAGAGAGAGACCTATCTAAATAAATAGCGAATTACTCCATTCAAACGCCCAAACCAGAAGCAGAAACAAAAGCAATTCTCTTTATCAAACAAAACATAAACAAAGACAAGAAAAAGCACTCTCACCGAGACTATAGAAACCCTAATTCGGCAATGTTGGGTATGAAAAAACCGAAGGACTTTTTCGTTTCGGAATGAGACCAGAGATTCAGAGAGAGAGAGAAATAGAGATAGAGAGAGAGACCTTTTCTATCGGAATAGAGGCAAGGAAAGCAGGGACCAGAATGAGAGCAATCGAAGGTGGCGTTACTTCATCGGGGGGTTTCTTTGAAACTCAGCAAAACTCTACCCCCAATTCCTCCAATTCCATTTGTGCCAAGCCCCAATTCCTCCAATTCCATTTGTGCCAAGGCCGGGAGTGAACGGAAGAGCAGCGTAATTGAAAACATAGATCCAGAATTAATGAACGAAATAGTATAAACTTTTTTGTTTTTTTTTTATCAATCATTTCATTTTTCCAATTTGATCCAGATAATCCCTTTTCTAGTTGATGGGGGCTTTAAAATCTTATATAGAAAAACATAGAGAATATTGCACTAGATTACAAATGATCGTGAAACTGTGCAATACTCTGGAAATTCTGCAGAAGTCCATTTTTTTGGTGAAACAACAAGCTTCAAACTAGAGGGCTATTGTTGGGTTTTCCACTAATCACATAAAAACCAATCAATTTCCAGAAACCAATCAAAGCTACGTTAAATATCTGGAAATTTTACCAAAAAGAAGCAGCAAATTGAAGAAAGTATGAACATTTCCTCTGTCAAACGACAATAAAAAGAAAGACGACAGCAAACAGGAGTTCGACGAAATAGTACCTCGTCTTCGTGCCGGTGAAGATCCGAGAAGCAGCAGCAGTAGCAGCAACGAAGCGAGCCAAGAATCGAGCCGCGCGAGAACTTCTTCGTTTCGATCGGAGCCAAACCTCTTGGATATTCACCGGAGATCGAAAAGAATCGAGCCAAACCTCTCTTGCCGGAGATCGAGAAGAAGAAAAAAAAAAAAGGACGTGAGGAGGAGTCGCTGGAGGTCGATGGGGGAGCTCGGTGGTCGAGCAAGAATTGGGGGCTAGGGCAGGGAGATTTTGGACAAAATGTGAATCAGGGCTTTCCTCACGTGAATGGAAAAGCAATTCCATAGCCCCCCACGTGAATGCCAATTCCTTCAAAATGACTGAATGGGCTTTCCTACCCTTTCTAACCCAAAAAATGAAACCAAATGGAATTAGGTGGAATGGCTTTTCCTTTCCATTTCATTCCTCCCAACCAAATGTAGCTTAAGTTTCACATCGAAAAACAAGAAGAAAAGGTTTTTTTTTTTTTTTTTGGAAAAAAAATACCGACGAAATTTGTCTTTCTTTCTAATCCAAATACCGACCCAATTTATTTCTCAGTAAAGCATATCGCTCAAATCAACAATAAGCGACAAGAATCAGAGAAGCAGTTGATAAATATACCTGGACAGAAATTCGTCGAAGTCGAGAGGAATTGACAACCTCAGTAGCACACTCGAGCAAAGCTTTTATGAAAAGATTAGAGCTTAAAAAAAAAAAAAACCTAGAAAGGAAATGGGAAAAAGTGAGCGACGGTGTAGGGGTGGAGGTGGGGTCACGTTGCGACGGCGCCGGATGGGAGTGGGGCTGGGCTTCTGACGCAACGGCGACGGAAAGAGGCGGAGCTTTGGTTCTTTAGCGACGGGTATCCTAATTCTACGAATGGAAGAAGCAAGCGACGGAAGTCTGCTTATTTCTTTCGTGTGTATGCTGATGATCTACTCCTATTTTCTTTTTCTTTATTTTTTTCGTTTTGTTTTTTCTTTTTTAAGTGGTATAATAAATTCATGTCGTTCTTTCTCTTTAATGTCGTTATTAATCTAATGTCGGTTTTTTTTTCGCAATTTGATGTCGTTTTCCGATGTGGCTCTTTTGTTTTGTTTTTTTATTTTGTCGTTTTTCAGATGTATATCTATATTTATCTCACTGGTGCCCTGAACCATGTGATTTCTACTTTACTCCGTTAACTTTGAAAACTCTCAGGTTGTCCCTTAATTTTAAATTTATCTCATTTAAGCTTTTTAATAAGAATTTTTAAAATCAAACAGGACAAAAAGAAATTAAGTGTAAACATATAATTTTTATTTGTTTGTTTTTAATAAAAACTTAAATAAAAAAATCACGTATCACGTAACTGTATTATTTTCTTTTTTTATCTATTTTTAATAAAAATTATAACAGAATAAAATGAGTGAGAGCAATTTAAAATTTAAAGGAGACAGTGAGAATTTTTATAATTAAAAATTCAAGAATTGTCATTTGAGTAGAAAAATGAAATGTTAGTTTTTTTGTTTAAAAGCTTGATCTCAATTGAAGTTTTAAGTTAAAACGATTGAGAAAACGAAGTCATCAGATTTGTTGTTGTCTTTTAATTGAAAAGCACAAATTGTCTGACACCTGCATTCCTCGTCATTTCACTGTGAAACGAAAATGAATGTAATTATTTATCTTAAAAGTTTGGTGTCGTTTGAAAATGTTGCTATTATTTAAGACGAACAAAGAATATGTCGTATTTGCTGAACTTTGCAGGCTGCAGCCGATATTTGTGGTTTTTTCTTTTTCGATCTTTGTAATATTTACAGGACGTTTGGTTGGAGGATTCAAACCATATAATTTGAATCATTTTCAATTTACGTGTACTTTTTATGAGAGAAAATATTATAACGAATCACGAATTATGATTCGAATCCGGGAACGAATCCCTCTACCAAACATCATGATTTATGCGAAAACGACATACTGTTTATCTTTTCACAATTTGCTGTCGTTTATGCCGCAAACTACATGTCGTTTGCGTATTTCAAATTCTGATGCGGCCTATATCATATTCCTGAACTCATTGTGCAAAGAGCAATAAACAATATTTCATTCAAAGCAAGCTTACCAATCTTAAACTATAACCCATTGAAAGAGAAAACAATTGTAATAACAGCAATAGTGTGAAACTCTGTAGTCTGCAGAAACTAGGAAATTTACTTTAGAACCACGGCAGCATTCCTCACAGCCAGATATCTCTGCACATATTCATTCGGAAGTGATCTTATGATTTTGAAGACCTCAGCATTTGCGTAGCGGAGATTCGTCCTGGGATCGGAGTAAGGTGCCTGCAAGTGCATATAAAGAGTCTCAATTGAAGCCTGATAAATTTGGCGAAGGATATTAGTACACTACAGCACATTGTTTAAAGTATCAATAAGAACCACTAAAGTTGCCAGCTTCTCATAACAAGCAATGATAGCCAAATTCATAAGTCTTGTTTTTCCAGAAAACAAATACTTCCAGCAAAAGAGTACTTATTATGCTTCTAAGTTACTCACCAATCATCTGACAACCAGATCAGAAACATAGCTAATAAAAAATGCAGATCAGGTTGACATGGCGTGATTAGGTTCCGTAACAGTTGATACAAGAAAAGATGCAGAAAACAAAATATGGCCTATCATTTTAATCAATCATTCACCAATTTCCATGCTTGAAAGAAATCAATTCAAATCTTTAGTTAACCCCCTTCATTACGCAGGAACCGGAAAAAAAAAATTATGTAATTTGGGGAAGAAGGGGTAAGAATCTAAACTGAAAGCAGGCCTTCACAAGAAAAGTTCAACATAGAAAAGGGTTAAAAACAAATTGGTTACTTTGTCATAAAAACTTGAGAATGCCTTAATCCAAAGTAAATTCTCATCAATTTGACAATCGAAACGAACACAAACAATTTCTCTAGATAACATCGACAATGATAGAAGTTTTGGCAGACAAGAACATCACTGGTAACCAATCTTGTAAAGAGAGCCATACCTCATATCCTGTAATGTCACAAATTTTTTTGCAAGGATGCATAGAAGGAGGCGACTCAATGTTAACATCTGCAAAACAATAACAACATCAATGGCTCAAAACTTAAAACAGCTTTATAGAGAGAAAAAAAAAAGAAGGAATAATAACAAACATTCTAAAAAACAGTAAGGTTTACCATGAACAGTAATGAGACAAACAAAGAAACATCAGGTATCAACCTATGGAAAAGCATTCTCAATAAGCATTTCCGAAAAATATCGACTTTGGTTTACATTAGTAAATCTGACAAATACCTTCCATTCTAAATTAAACACATCCCAAGCATATGATAAGTCCTCCAATCTAGAGGTTGAAGTTAATTTTTCGAAAAATTATGCCAATAAGACACATAAAAATTATATCAAATTAAGAAAATACGGGAATTTAAAAAAACTCGATGAAAATCTCCTGATTTAATGTTGATGAGGAAATTATTTCATTCACATTGTTACAATCCACAATCTATCAAACAAACAAAATTGATTCCTTTCGTCAACACGGTATTCTAACCCTTGAACTTTTTGCATTATTTTAAAATTAGAGCCCAAACAAAAAAAAGAAAACACACACACAGATATATATATATATATATATATATATGACATACAATTGGGTTCATCAGGAGGGTAATTCTGGTAATTTTCAGCTTGGATGATCTGCTTGAGGTGTTTCCAGTGCCTGCCTCTGGACTGGCCTTTGGGATACTTCTCGTACATTTGGATTTTCTTGAAACTCAGGTGAGTCGGCAACACCAGCTCCGCTTGGATCACTTCTGCTTCCATTTTCGACCTCTAATTCTAAATAAATAGCGAATTACTCCATTCAAACGCCCAAACCAGAAGCAGAAACAAAAGCAATTCTCTTTATCAAACAAAACATAAACAAAGACAAGAAAAGGCACTCTCACCAAGACTATATAAACCCTAATTCGGCAATGTTGGATATGAAAAAACCGAGGGACTTTTTCGTTTCGGAATGAGACCAGAGATTCAGAAGCGATTTCTTATTTCTTCGCAAAATGTTTTTTTTTTTTGGTTTCTACAGAGAAAATACTTTCGTCTTTAAATGCGTGCTTGAAACTTTTTTAAAATCGTTTTAACATATTTCGAGAAAAAAGGAAAATAAAAACAAAACGGAGCTTATTTAGTAAATATTTTAAAAATAAAAATAAAAACGAAAATAATTTTAATAATGTTTTAAATGAATTAAAAAATAATTTAAAAAGTTTATTTATTTTTATTTTTTAATATTTATATTATAATATATTAATTATTAAATATGATTTTATTTTTTATTATGTTCAAAATAATTTTTTTAAAAATTAATTAAAAATAATTTTAAAATAATCTCAATTTTACTTTTTATTAAAAATAAATTTATTTTAAAATCAATTTCAATGAGGATTCCCAATTTCCGGTGTCGTTTGCTCTTTGTGAGCGAAAAGGAAATTGGAAGACACTTTAGTGGTAAAAGAGTCTTTTCACTGACAAGTTTTTATTTTTATTTACATTTACATAAATAAATAAAATAAATGTTAAAAATTCATTTGTCTCCCAAAAAAAAAATATCTTCACGCTCTTCTCTTCCTTGTTGAACCCACCATCCATCCCCATCACTCTCACTTTCCTTTTGCCTTTCTTCCCAACTCTCCCTCTTTGAAACCAACGAAACCCCCTCACTCATCACCACTCTCCATATGCTCCGGTGAAGAAGCTCCGCCGTCTTCCATTGCTTCCAGCGCCGCTAATCGGAAAGGAACCGGTCACCGCGGCGGCGTCAAGTTGGCAACCTCAGAACGTCGTCGTTCAATTCCAGACTCCGTCCGGATCCACCGATTATCAACTAAGAGGGAGGAGAAAACCTCCAGCGCATTTAGACCGAGAAGCTCAACGTTTAGAAAATGAAAATAGGAAAATGAAAACGAGTTTTAATCGTTTTGAGAAAGTGTGAGATTTTGGGAGAAAGAGAAAAACGTTTTCAGTTTTGATTTTGGATGGATGCCGCTCCAAACGTAGTCTTCAGATCGTTTCTATTTTTTGTTCCTTGAAAAACGTTTTCAAAACTGATTCCAAACGCGCCGCATGGTTTCCTGGTTCGTTTTGCTCTATTTCCTCCACTGTTGAAACTTGGAAGAACTCTGATTTGCGTGTAAACGATCCACCTCCATCCCCATTCCGTAAGTCCTTCTCATCAGATTTTTTTCTTTTTGTACTCCAAATTTCTCATAATGTTCAATTTCCAACCAACAGTTCAAGCATTTTGATCAAATTACGAGCGACCCAGATCTGGAATTTCTTGCATTCGCTTAATTTCCACCTTTGCTCATCAAATAATAATCAAAATCTTATTGCTTTGTTTTTATTTTGTGTTTTTTTTTTTTTTTTTTTTTTTTTTTTTTTTTTTTTTTTTTTGTAAAGTTGTGTAGTAATGAGAACTCAATAGTGAGTAACAATGGAGAAAGAGGCTCAACGTTCCGTGTCTTTACGCACAAACCGTAGAGGCGAGCGGAGTAATCAAAACACACATTCTAATGGTAAGAAGTTTTTTTTTTTTCTTTTTTCAAGAAGGGGAAAAAAAAGAGAAGCAGATTTGAAAAGAAAAACGTGAAAGAGATTTGAAGTTTTTATTGTATTTTTCATTCTCTTTTGGTTATTTGGGGAGCTGGGTATTGTTGATTTAGCACAAGAAATGCGACTAAGCTAGCCAATGTGTTGATGATAATGGTGGTGGCAGATGTTGAAGGTGGGCTTTTCTCTCCGGCAAAGCTGCACCAGGATTACCCCCTCAAGATTGTTTGGAAGAAGGGCTTCGTTAGGTTGTTTCTCGTTGGGGGAATCTTGTGGATGTTACTAATACTTTTTGCATCTTTGTTTCACATCTGGTCCTGCCAATCTTCTATTTCATTCCTCTCAGGTATCTTTAGTGTATGACTTTGTATAATGACCTGGTTTAAGTGCATATGGTTCTCATTTCTCAACCTTCCATTTAGTTGTTGATAAGTGCCAAAGTAGTGCCTGAGTATCTCAACTTTTTGGTACCAACTCAAGTGACTATGAATTCTTATCTTTCTATTGGTAGATGGAACTTTTTAATATCACTGGATGTGGTAATTCTTAGAACACCTATCAATACGAGTGCGGTTTTGTTGCATCTTGGCCTCGTTCTTGCTTTGCAAAGATGGGTCCCGACCCTGCACTCTTGGTCCCAGATATGTAATATCCTGGAGCCGGCGTTTCTAAAAAAATGACAACTCATATGCCGTTTTTAAAAAAATGACAACTCATATGCCATGTCTGTTGGTATTAAAAAGTTGGGATCATTAGCATTATTTGTTACGTTACATACTGGTGATGAATAATTATCATGTTGGTGTTGAGGCTACAAAGGTCATAGATTCAAAATTGGTTTTGTTTTGTTCACTGTATGATTTTAGAAATATTTTGTGATTGACTTTGCAGCGATTTGTAACAAAGATAGCAAGGTTTTCACAATGTGGAGCACAATAGGGCTTGTACCAAAACCACCACCTCAACACCGTAAGACCGTAACAATATTTTGTCTTCCAAATCTCTATATCTTTCCAAATACTATAAGTAATAGGTGGTGCTTATAATTTAGGCTGTCCAATTCCCGTGGCGGATGACCCTGAGAAAATTGTTATTCCAGAGGGAAGAACTCCTGAAAAAATTGTCAAAAATTTATCCTATGTTATGGAGGATGAGATTTCTAACAATGGATCTCAGAATATTCCACTGTTTGGAGGACATAAAAGCTGGAAGCAAAGAGAGGAGAGCTTCAAGCTAAAACCAGCAATGAAGGTAAGACTAAATTATCCGTTATTCTTATATTTTCTCCTTTGCCTATGTTGGTGATTTAATTATTATCTTAAATCTTAAATTGTCAACAAAAAGAGAACGACACTTCCTTATTTATTGAAAATTGTTGCTTTTGCATTTTTAAATCAATTTAGTTGATTTTGTTTACTTTGTGTTTTTCCTTAGGTCCATTGTGGATTTATTAAAGATGGTGGCGCTGAAATGTCTGCCGTAGATATCAAACATGTCAAGAAATGCAGATTTGTGGTTGCCTCAGGAATTTTTGATGGATACGATGTTCCGCATCAGCCTTCAAATCTAAGTCTCCGTTCGAAAAAGTTATTTTGTTTCCTTATGGTGGTGGATGAGATATCTCTCAAATTTATAAAGGAAAATGTTACCATTACAGAGGACAAAGATGGGGGGAAATGGGTTGGTATTTGGCGTCTCATTCCACTGAAGCATCCGCCTTATGATGAGCCAAGAAGGAACGGGAAGGTTCCCAAAATATTAACCCACCGACTGTTCCCTGAAGCACAGTACAGCATTTGGATTGATGGGAAGATGGAGCTAATAGTTGATCCACTGCTAATTCTAGAAAGGTAAGACAATATTTCTCTCCCTCTTTTCTTTATGGATTTTGTATCTGTGAGGAGTTAGCTAAAGAATATATTTTTCAACTTGCAGATACTTATGGCGTGGGAAGCATACGTTTGCCATTGCTCAGCATAAGCACCATCATAGTATATATGAAGAGGCTGATGCAAACAAGCGAAGGAAGCGCTATGCTCGACCTCTTATTGATCTCCAAATGAAAATCTACCTTTATGAGGGAATGGAACCGTGGAGTCCAATGAAGAAAACAGTTAGTGGTAAGCAAAGGAAATTACGTTTCAAATTCTTCAATTTGTTGACCTATAGTTTTTTCATGAATTGATGGGAATTCAAACAACGTAGATGTGCCAGAGGGAGCGATCATCATACGGGAACATACCGCGATGAGTAATCTGTTTAGCTGTTTGTGGTTCAACGAGGTCGACCTCTTCACTCCAAGAGACCAACTGAGTTTCGGTTATGTGGTGTACAGGCTAAAGGGTTTGTTTGAGTTCTTTATGTTTCCGAATTGCGAGTACAATTCCCTGTTTGTGTTGCATCCGCACATAAGGGAGCATTCTTCTAGGATAGAGTGGGTAACGAGTTGGGATCAGCTCAAGGGGAATGCAAAGATTTCGAACAAGGGTAAGGATTGGGACCAAGCTAGCGGGAGCAAGGATAATTTGTTAGAGAGCAGGGGAGGATTAGGCTTGTGGACTCCGTATCCCGGGAATCTTGATGCAGTTGTCTTGCCCTATGTAGTAAGAACATCCAAAGCTGGCTGAGGTTCAATTTTTTCCTCCTGGTTAATGCATATTAACTTTTTCTTGAGAATTTCTTCAATGTTTCATTTATCGTCTCTGAGAAGAAGGCTAGAGATGTTTGTTCTGAGTTAAGACGACAATGGAGAGACGGGATGTCAAGTTGAGGAACTCGGAGACTGAAACTGCCAGAAACCTCCTGTATGACTATGGACTGAAGGGTGAAGCGAAAAAAAAGAAAAAAATAGAGGGAATGAGTTTATTTGGCATCTGTTAACACGTTTGTAGATTTTGTTCGTTTGTTTTTTTTTTTTTTTTTTTTAAGAATAAGAAAATATGGAAGTTGCAACTTGTAAGTGCTTATTATTGGTTTGGGAATGAAAAAAGGGCAGCATCATTTCATGGCTGGTGTTCATTCTGCGTAATGATTGTAATTTTTAAAAAAAAATATATATATATATTGCAATTGTAATTCAAAAGAAAAAAAAATGCGGAATCTTGGGAAATAATGTGTCATGTGATTATTGCAATTGTAACTCAAAATCGGCGGAAAAAGGGTGGAATAAGTAAAAGTTGTCTTCCATCCAAAAAAAAAAAAAGGGTGCTAGTTTATCTCGTAGGCAAGTGAATTATTCATGGAAAGATTAAAAAGACGTTTAATTGGAGGATTCAAATCGTGTGATTCAAATCATTTTTAATTTACGTAAATTTTTTGTGAGAAAAAATACTGTAATGAACTACGAATCATAATTCGAATCAGAGAACAAATTCCTCTACTAAACATCCTCTAAATTGAAGTTCTAAGGAATTGAAGTCCCTCACTCAATTCCTCCCCCTTCCTCTTTTTTCCTCCTACCAAACAAGCGGAGTCTCAAAATCCTTCCAATAATCCCATCTCTTTTCCTTGCGCTACCAAGCAGCTCTCTCAAGAGTCTGTTCACATGTAATCAGCAAGCATTTCGAATGAGAGTTTATGAAAAGATCAAAACCAAACATCTTGTACATCAAACATTTATTACCACATAACGATCCTGTGGAGTATGGAGACACTACGAACTATTAAATAACACTTTTCCCGACGATATTAAGGATCCAAAACGTCTCAAATTACAAGATATAAATAATATGACCAAAGGGGCAGCATATATGGCAACAAGGCTCTACAAATAATGCCTTCAAAAAGTTCCTGAAACTCCACGGAAGCATAAAAAAAGCCACGCCCAAAACCAAACTGGGGTTAACACAAACGGACGAGAATAGAAAATACAAGAATTACAGCATCTAAAATGTCCGCACATAAAGAATCTTGGTGTCAATTCGACTTAGCCAACAAGCTTGTGGAGACTCAACTGGACCATGGCCTCTTATTATTTTTATACTGGATAAAAAGGGAGATTGCAATCTACTAATGGAAAACAAATAAATAAATAAATCGCAGAGCTCATCCGCAGCTAATCAGGAAGCAGAATTGTGTCTATTTCATGATTTTGGGTCCATCAGTTAGCTGCATCTCGGCTGTAGTACTGGTCAAGGGTCTTTGCAGGAATACGGTGGAGAAGCTCTCGGGGGAATATGCGAAGCAGTGTCCAAGCCAAATCAAGGGACTGGAAGATGTTCCTTGTGTCGTAGGCTCCTTGGGCCACAAACTTCCTCTCAAATTTGTCCAAGAACTCCAGGTATAGCTGTGTTTTAAATCATAAGAGTTAAGGTCAATAATTCTCTTTTAAGGTGGTCTTTGAAAGAAAGAAAGTAGTAGGAGAACAAGGGAAATGAAAGATACCAGATCCTCAGAAGAAAGTGCTTCTTCTCCCACCACAGCTTTCATTGCCTGGACATCCTTACCAATAGCATAGTTTGCATAAAGCTGAAATAAAGGACAAAAAGCATTAGACGACTTTAAGTAAAGAGTTTAGAGCTAAAGTGCAATGGTATAACTATTCCATCAAACCTGGTTGGATACATCGGCGTGATCCCTGCGGGTCATTCCCTCACCAATGGCACTCTGCAGTTATGACCAGAAGTTAGTACTTATACGAAAATCTTTTTATCCTCTGAAAATGATTTCACAATATAAATAGAGTCATGCAAGTATTATAGTTACCTTCATCAGACGAGATAGGGATGGCAGGACATTGATTGGTGGGTATATCTGCTCATTTCAAAGAAATCGATGATTAGATGAGCAAAAACATTTAATGCTGTCCGTAAACCTATACCGTGTCCTTTGAACAAACACAGGTTTCTTCTAAACAAATCAAGCACTGCCATGAAATTTGATAAACAGATAAAACTGAAAAATGATAAATTATATTGATAAACAATGCAAAGTTCAACATGATGAAAAATTTAAATATGAGGTAGCACATATTTTCTGCAGTTTCGTTCATGGTATGTGACTATTTCCAAGACAGCCATATATAATTTCAAAAGTGCAAGAATTTAATAAACTTGCCTGTCTATTGTGGAGTTGCCTGTCAATATATATCTGCCCCTCCGTAATATATCCAGTAAGATCGGGAGTCGGATGCGTAATATCTAACCAAATAAGAGGTCGACCTCAGCCAATGTACGACCGCAAAAGCGAAACTGGATTAATCATGAGATAGTAATATTCGGTATTGCATACCATCATTTGGCATAGTTAAGATCGGAATCTGTGTGATGGAACCTTTTCTCCCTTCAATTCGTCCTGCACGTTCATAGATGGTCGCAAGATCGGTATACATATAGCCAGGATACCCACGCCTACCAGGCACTTCTTCCCTAGCAGCAGACACCTGAAGTAGCAATCAAATATTTTGTGTCACAGAAACTGTGGTACGAGTTATGCGTTGTTCTCGACTTACAGAAAAGCAAAACTTTGAGTTTGTACTTGTTATTGCAACTCCTATGAGCTTTGAGCATATATCTTAAATATCCACGGGCAATCAGTACTATATCCTTGTTACGTAAAAAAATGCTGAAAACTGTTACGTAAAACTCATGCATTTTATTGTTCCAACACTCGGTACAACAGCCATTTTTAAAATGAGTCATGTTTACTTTACCTCACGAAGAGTGTCAGCATAAGAACTCATATCCGTAAGGATGACAAGAACGTGCTTCCCACATTCATATGCCAAATACTCAGCAGTTGTAAGAGCAATACGAGGGGTGATAATACGTTCAATTGTAGGGTCATTTGCCTGTAGAAGAGCATGACAGAGAACGGGGCTTAGGATCAATCACATTTGTACAGCGTGTGATAAATAAGCAACATAGTCCTGCATAGGTTGAATGACTTGCGAACAGAAATATTATAAACGTTTTCTATAATTTGGTTTCACAGTATACCAGATTCAGGAAAAGGGTCACTCTCTCCATTGAGCCATTTTCCTCAAAATCACGTTTGAAAAATTGTGCAGTTTCCATGTTGACACCCATAGCAGCAAAAACAATAGCAAAGTTGTCCTCTTCTTGATCCTGTAAATTTACGGAGTATAACAGTAATTACCTAACAGATAATATATCAACAAACAAAGATGGTACAGTACACCACACACCAATTATCAACTGCCCATAGCACAATTTCAGAAATAGTTCTATGCATAAGTACCATCATTAAGTGTGGAATGGTTTTGAACAAAATAGGACTACATTGATTCTTGTAATATCTAATACATGAAAATTGCACTTGACTCAATGAAGAGAATATTTATTCTGCATGGTCTATTATTTAAGGGGGTCTATGAATATCTAGCAAATTCTAAGATGGTTACTTGACTTTTAAAAACGAATTCTCAACTGCACCTCAAGAAGATTATCAGATTTCTCCAGCCGCTTGACCAAACCAGCCTGACGACAAATCTGAGCAGCAATTTCACTATGGGGAAGACCGGCAGCAGAGAAAAGTGGGATCTTTTGTCCTCTAGCAATGGAGTTCATCACATCGATGGTAGAAATCCCTGTCTGAATCATTTCTTCAGGATATGTTCTCTCACTGGGATTGATAGAACTCCCTAGGGGTGACAATAACAAAGGGAAGGATGTTAAAAAAATATCTATGGTCTAGAGTAATACTAATATATATCTCATTTAACTAGATGGTTTTCACACTGATAACTCACCAGATATATCCAAGTAAGCCTCGGGCAAAATAGGAGGGCCATTATCAATTGGTTTTCCAGAACCATTAAAAATGCGTCCAAGCATGTCCAATGAGACTGGAGTTTTTAAAACCTGAAAAAGATGGCCAGGACAAGAGGGGATCAAAATTTTCTCTAATAAAGATGATAGAGAAGCTAAAAAAGTATACTCTAGCACTTGTTATCCTTCCTCGGTTAACAAACAATATGCTACAAGAATTGGTTTTATACCTCCCCGGTAAATTGCACGGTGGTAAATTTATTGTCAATTCCAGATGTTCCTTCAAAAACCTGGATAAAAAAAAGATGCATTCAATGTTGACAATATCGTCACAACAAAGAGGGAAAAAACATATGGAGTTACACCAAGTGGTGCAATTAATCACTTGATTAACTGAAACATATTCCCTAAATTGGATTGCTCTTTAGAACAAATTCACACAGTTCGACAATAATAATATTATACTTGTCCTAATTTAATGATTATTTATCCATACAAGAATGCCAAATAATGAAGAGATTGAACAACAATACCTGAACAACAGCTTTCTCACCATCTACTTCAAGGACTTGACCACGTCGAGTTGTTCCATCTCCCAAACGAATGTTAACAATCTCCTGATATTTTGGTCCCTGGAACAGTTAGAAACAATGCATGAGTCTTCACATTATGAAAGGAGACAAACCATCCTGATTGCGAAGATTAACAAGCCTCCAAATGTGGCAGTGGATGCATGAGAGAGCCGAATACCATACCTTAACTTTTTCAAGGATAACCAAGGGTCCAGCAACACCGGAGACAGTTCTATATTCTGCAAGGCAAAAGGATAAAAAAAAAAATTATCAACATCGATCCATTAGCTGAGCTCCACTCAACGAAATGTCAAATGTTTTCTTTCTTTTTTTTTCGGTCTAAACATGTGGCGACAATTCACTGTTAATTTATAAAAGTTTCAAGTACGATCCCTAGAGAAAAGTCAGATACCCCCTATCACTTCACAAAACACCATCCCCAAATACAGTGGATCAGAATTCGACTTACCAATGCCAACCTCCAAAGTTCCCTCATCTGTGTCGATGTTGTTTTGTGCAACACCCATTTTTGTGCTTTCACCAATAAAGCCTACAAAACAAAAATAAAGTAATAAGAATAAAAACTAGCTTATTAGATTACACTAATATATGCCATAAAGAACATACACAGTAACTCCAAACTATTTGGAACCAGTTTCTATAGGCAGCAATCCCTAGCAGTCAAATCACAAATGTCAAACGACTTAAACTAATCCAGAGAAGATTCAGATCACACATATAACAGTACGCCTAACCAAAAAAATCCAATTATATGGATTTAGGAATATAGGAATTTTAAAATTTTGCTTGAACCAAAATCATTCGAACTTCGAAAATGAAGCAAACTGGCAGGAAAGCGGAAAAAAGCATATTTTGACCATCTCAGCTTGTCCAAACACTTAAAGTAGACTCAGATACTTCCTAAACAGATCAATCAAAGCTTTAATTTTCCATATCACAGTTCCACTTTCCCCCCAATTTTCTCGGCAACCAAACATTTCCCCAAAATCAAAAACTAGAAAACTCACAAATTTCAAATCTCCGATAATCAGCAAAACTCAAAAATCAAGTGATCCTAATGCTCTTTTTAAGAAAAAATTGACTCCGACTTCCCAAAAAGCAGAACCTTTAGATCGATTATCGGAACAAGAACAGGCCAAAATCTTGCGCAACCGAGCTCTCCGATCAGAGAGTTCGCCGATCAGAGAAATCGAAATTGAAATTAAAAGGAATTACGATGGAGAGACGAAGAAATCGGTACGATCTGAAAAGCATACCTTTCTTCTCGATCTGAACAGGAAGAGGGAAGAGAGAGACGACGAAGCAGAGAGTGCAGAAACGAATAATAATAAACGGAGGAGAGATCCAATGGACCAAAAACTGAAAAATATAAATAAATAATTATCTACCCAAAATATTTTTATAATTATGTATATATGATGGAATTATTACTTTTGTAAATTTGGAGGTGGTAAATTGGTAATTATAGTCCCATCAATCGAATAGGGGTAATGAATAATGATTTTTTTATTACTTTTTTCTTTGGGGAAGAAAACAAAAATAAAAAGAAAACAGGGGTTTGGAATGGAAAAGAGACAATATATACGAGAAACGACAAAAGGCAGCTGTCTAGTGTAGATACGTCCAATTTGTGGGGTCCAATGATTGGTTCGTTAAAAGTTCAGCAACTTGCGTGCCGAGATATTATTGGTAAGAAAAGCAGGTTCACTTTTTATCAGATGATAAGGGGTGTAGAGTGTGGAATGAAAACTTCCCCATTTCGCTAAGATTGGCGGAGATATGAGCATGTGGATTGGGCCAGGTTTTGATGTCACCGTTACGGCCTCACGGGTGAGTTGGAGATACCATTTGGATTATTTTTATGTTTATGGCTTTCTTCCAATTAATTCTATATTTGTCCCCTCCTTCCGAAACTTCATCACTTTGGCCCCCCCAACTTTGATAATGCATCATTACGGGCTCGTTTAGTTCGCCGATTCGAATTTTTAATTCGAGTTGATATATGATTTTATATGAGAGCTTTTTACTATAGTAAAAAAATTAGATGTAACTGTTTGTGAGAGCTTTTTATTATAACAAAACTCAAATTCTAAACTCAAACCAGCGAAATAAACGGAGCCGTAGGCTTTCCAACTTTCAAAATGCACCACTGTGTCTTCATGAACTTAACGGAATGAAGTTTAAGAGAACAGAGTAAAAATCGGGAGTAAAGTGACGCAGTTATGAGACTAAATGCAAAATTAATCCGAAAAAGTTTCCAAAAAGTAACGAAATTGGACATAACTAACCTTTTTTAATTCTTTGTTGTCGTAACACTTATTCTTGGCCAATTTACAAAACTAACCTTTTTTAACAATTTATTTTTTAAGAATTTGAAATGTGGTTTAATCTACTGAGTTTAAAAGTTTTTTTTTTTTTTTGAAAAAAAAAAGAGTGAAAATAATGCTCTATTTCCATATAATTTCGCTTAGCATTTTTTCCACACTCAGAACATTAGTTACAATATTTTTATTGTTAATAATAGTATAAATTTAACAAGTCACCTTCGTTAATAATCAGTCGCATAAGTGATAATCACGTTAGTGTCACTCTCTAAATACATGTAAAAAGTTCCCATGCTAGCCCAACGACCACATTTATGATTGAGGAAATTGAACTCGTGCATCTTAAAATATCTCATTATAATACTTATTATTAATAGCAAATGAAAAGGTCCCTGAATAAAACTAGTGGAGGAAATAATGCAGCTAACTGGCTAAGAATTGATAATCAGTTTGAATCTGAGAGCAATGAGTAAAGCCCGTTATTGACCTTTATGCTCCATATATATTTTCATGTTTAACAAGTTAGTGCATTTTCAGTCAATCAATTCTAAACAAGAAATGAAGAAAACTATCCATTCAGGCGAGTAACGTCAATCGTACTAAAAATCTCATGTACAATTTTGGAATTGTCTCCACGTTTTACTAAAATTTTAACTTATTTCACCTAGAATTTTAGACAAAATCTGAAATTTGGTTATTTGTTAACTTTTTTTTTTTTTTTTTTTGGTAAGTAAGGCGGTTATTTGTTAACCTTACCGAGTGAAAGGGAGAGTTTCGACTTTTGAGTATTTGTAAAGTGAAACGGAACAAGGGGAGCTTTTAAGCATCAAAAGAGAAAAATAATAATAATAGACAAAGGTGCCCATGATGCACACAACATCGGTATCATTCAACAATAATCATTCAGAAGTCAAATGTTATTTGTTGCTTTCAGAAATTATAACCTCCTACAGAAATCCACTTTTTTGCCATTTTGGAATTTTGTTTTTCCATTTTCCACAATTTTCTTGGGCAAAAGAAGTTTTTTATTTTATTTTTTTTATTTTTTTTTTTTTTGGTGAATGGCCGAGATAGAAAATATGACAACAACAAAAAAAAAGGATTTCCATTGCAAGACCTTAAAAATCACTACTGATATATATAGATATATATATATATATATATTGCAACATTTAAATCCATATAGAAATTATTTATCTTGATTTTTTATTTTATTTTAAGGTGATTTTAACTAAATCTAACAATAAGAAACGTGAAAAAATAATAATAAACTATAAGCTGAAAAAGAGGTCCAAAAAGAGTGGCAGAGTGCTTTTCATATATGTTCACATGAATCATGCTTGGTCTATTTTATTTTATTTATTAATCACAGGACTGTGCGGCCATGGGTGCTTTTCTTTGGGAGTAAAAAAGAAAGGTGACAAATCATAACTATACAACAACAGAATTACTAGTTAACTTAAGGGCCTTAGAGAAAATAATCCGACAATGGAAGTTGGGCTCTAATTTCGTTAAACCTTCTGTTGAGGCTCCGAAGAGCTTCAATGTGAGGCTCATCTTCCTCTACAGGTATTATCTTTGCGAAGCTTCCTTCTTCCAGACAATCCACAACGCGATTGGCTGCTTCAAGTCCCGTGACAAAAGACTTTTCCTGCCAACCAAACAGTTCAAAAGAGTACTTTCTTTAGTTTCGTTTTTTTTTTTAAATCATTACATTTATATTATAAATTGTATGTTTTGTATAATTTTTTAATTTAATATAATTTTAATTAAATTTAACAGTTAAAAAATTAATTTGAATGGTACATCCGCCAATAAAAAGAACTCCCTGTCAAAATGGCTAACTTTTAAGAATTATTGGTAAGGTATTAATACCATACCACTTTACCAGTCACATGAATATAAGCTCCCTATAATTCTGATACTGTTTTTTTTTTTTTTTTCCTTAAAGAAATTTAGTGTCATTTGTACTCTCAAGGTTTAGAATATCTCCATTGCATGTGCCAAATTAATCTGTCAAAATTTAGCGTTGCAATGCTATTTTAACATTTATAAATAGAAAAATCCAATCCAATACAATGTTATGTTTAAAATTCTAATTACCTGTGCCCACGAACCATGTCGGTTTATAATCCAGTCTCCGGCCATGAACAGGTTTGGGAAAGATGTTGACCCCCGCAACATGTACTTGTATGAACCTAAGAAAAAGAAGAGTTATAAAAAATTTAAAAAAAAAAGGAAAGACACAAAGCAGTAGTGCCTCACACAAACTAGTGCAACATATTCTGTGAAAAGTGCAAGAACTTTGTCTATTGATTTGTTTATTCTTTGAAGCAAAGTGCAAGAACATCTTCAAAAGGGAGTTGATTGGTGTAAAAAACGAATTAAAATTTAAAAAGGATAAAATTTAGAAACAAAAAGACGACCTGGCCGTCCCAAAACTTTGACACCTATTGCAATTTTAGTTACATGTTCATTCGTGCAAATACCCGTTCTTTTTTGCAGGTTCAATAGGAAAATTTGAGCCGGAATTTAAATTTGTATGAGAAAAAATACTGTAACAAAAAGGTTGAATCATAATTCAAACAGTGAAAAGGACGTGATAGCTTCTTAAATATTCAATTCCATTTTGGTTTTAACTTCTGTATCTAGTTATTTTTGTCTACTGCTAATTATTTTGAGGTGCAGCTAAGAGATCGATTAAGAAATTTTGTAGATCTAACCGATCATGACATGCAAGTACGTAAAAATTTGCTTCCAAACTTGTGTCACAACAAACTCTTCAAGAAAAATACCGGGAAAGAAGTGAGTCAAGGATTTCGGAAATCTTTTAATCTCATTTTCCGTGACTGCAACATTCACCAAGTTTTTGACACACTTTGAGAGGTATGACATTGCTTTTGCAACTATATACTCGTCCTTCTGCGGCAACAACTCATTGGCATAATACTGTGTAACAAGACATTTGAGACAATGATGAGATAAGATAATACCTTTTCAAGCAAATTTGTAACGCTTTAGTGGGGTGTTCAGGGATTCAGATACTCACAAAATCAGCCTGCAACACTGTTACTGGACCGTCTTTGTGCTCGTCATGAATTGCGTTCAAGTGAAAGAAAGTCCATCCGAAGGAATCGTCGAATCCCGAGCAAGCATTGTTTGCGTATGGAATGTTAACCTGTTAAAGGAGGTCAACAAGGAATTAGCTGCGAAACAAGGAAGCAGGTTTGTTACTGAGCTTTTGGAGGTGGGCGAATATTAGATTTTGTTCTCTAGTACTCCTCTTTCATACGTGGGGTAGATAATATGCAATCTTGTGAGTCAACATTAGCAGAAGGCACGACACAAAAATATTTGATGATAAGCCCAAAAGTGTTGGAGACTCAACATACGGTGACAATTTAAAACTTTTAATTACATGGGTTTAAACTTGAAATCTTCATCTCTGATACATCATTATGTTACTAATTTTCTCACCAGAAGCATGCGCAAAATTAGATTTTGTACTCAAACAAATCCTGTTTCGTCGGACAAAACTTTGATAAATTCTTCATGTGTTTTCGTAAGGAAAAATGAAAAACAAATAGATGTAAAACTAGAAGAAGGGAATTCCTTTGCTTTCACTGACCTTCCTATCAAGCCAAAGTTTCACACTAACTACATCAATGCTATCCAAGTAGAGAACCTTGAGGAACTCCTCTCTTGCACATAGCACTGCACTATACATGATTCCAAAGTCAACTCTGGTTGGAAAGGGATGTAAAAAAGAGGGTTGACTTTTAGGACTCTACAAACTGTTATGGTGAGTGAAGAATGCTCAACTGTGAAATGATATACCTGCTTTTGATAAGATCTTGAAGTGTGGAGATTCCAACAGCCAAAATAACTGCATCAGCATTATATGTCTCTGTGCCACAAGTTACTGCTGAAACATAGCCTGTCTCCTCATTGACGGAGACACCGGTTACTTTCCTTCCCTCTATAAATTCACAACCTTTAGTCTTCATGGAGTCTATCCATGGCTCGAAAATCTTTTCTCTAACTGTCCCTCGGCACCATAGCATATCAAAATCTTTCTGTATCCACCCGAAAAAGGGAAAAAAAATATTGGCTATGAGGAAAAACACACGAAAAAAAAAGCACTACTCAATGGAAGCACACAAACTACAGATTCATTTCTTCTGTCCATTTTTGTTTCTTTGCTCGATTTCTCGTTAAGTATAGCGAAAGCTGCAGTTCCAGTTGGTCTTTATCCATTGTAGAAAGAAAACTTTACTCAACAGTTTTCAATCTAAGGAATAGAATTTGGCAACAGTGTATACCATTCCATCCAAAAAGTAATTTGACAAGAAACCCATGAATATTTTCTTATGTTTTCACACCTCCTAAATGCCTTTTTTTTTTTTTTACTCGTTTTGTTTATTACATAGGCGGAGAGAACTTCCCATATGTCACTGTTAATGAGTCAATGTCAACATTTATAATCACCATTCAGCTCAGGTTGTATCATTAATCTATCCTAAGGCTAGGCTTCACAATACTTTGCCCAAATTTCCATGTTTTCTAGAAAGAAACTGATGGACTCAATAAAGACCTGATGAGCAAGGATGTAGTATAGCATTCCCAGAGTTGCAGCAGCACTACATTGTTCTGGTGGAGCAAACAGACCAACTTGAAGCAATGGACCAATCACATTCTTATACAGCCTTTCTGAGCTCCCAAACTGCTTGAAAAGCTCCCTCGCAGTAACTACGATTGAATAATTTCCACATAAGACACTAATTACTCATCTTTCTATTCATTAACTATCATATGCATGTAACTACTAATCTAGTTATGGTGGAAATGGACACCAGCAATAGAAATCCTTACTTGAATCGTATTTTCTCCATGCCGTATCTGTGTTGTCAAAGTCGATAGCTGTGAAGGACCAAAAAAAGAAAAAAGGGTACATCTTAGAAGGACATACTCTTCTTCTCAATGCAAAAAATGATGGATAAAATCTCCTAAAGTTAATCCTAAATGCTTCTCTTGTCATTATAATGGTGGTGATTATGTTATTTCGAATTTATCGGCGAGTATTTACCTGCAGCCATTAAGGGGAGTGATGTAAATCTATCGGCTACTGGGAGCTGAAAAAACTGCACACCATGTAAAGATTATTGATCAACACAAGGCTGCAATAAGATTTCATTTATTTGCAGCAGAAATATAAGCAATGAAACATAAGGATGCAAGCAAAACATACTTGGGTAAAGAATAAAGTTCCTAAAGGACTTGGCAACTGAGGCAGGTCTTGGAATATTGGAAACTCAACCTGCAGAGTTAATCAGACTGTCTCTGTGAACAAATTTTGAATCCTCAAACTGAATCCTAGGAAGTAGGAACCTTTTTTATGGTCAGTAGAAATACTTCTAAGGGATAAGAGGAAAAGCCATTGGCATTGAAAGACTCTAGGAACCTATTGCATCAACAATATTGAACCTAGGTCTGAACTATACCTCCAATCCGTATTCGGAATATTGAGCAGATTTTGTCCAGTTGGTGAATGGTTTGATGCCTAGCTCATCAACAAGGCTAAAGATGTTCTTGTAGGGATACCAATATCCTGAAGAAAATTGTGGAATTTGAAAAATTAATAAGCTTATGGAAGAAAACTTTGATCAGTTCAAACATCAACAGACGTGCATACATCATCCACATATTAGTCATTAGAGCTAGTGGTAATATAACAATGTTGGGGGGTTTTTCTTTTCCTGATAAAAAAGGATCGTTCGTGCCATCCGGTCCCCATAATTGCCTTCATCTATAGTAGAAATCTCAGAGCTCACCAATAGAATGGAAAGTGATCTAACCTAATTCTTTAAAAGATGGGCGCAATTTCACTCTCAGCACCAAAAGCCTAGCGCCAAACCTTATAATATAGAGTATCAAACTTTGAACCCTTCCCGACCTCGACAGCCAGAGAAGAATAAAGAAAAGCATTGTAATTGCTGCATCACCTCATTGGTGGTTAGGTAAGTATTTCATTAATTATTTGGATTAACTCCTAGAATTTCCATCACAAAAGTTGAGCCAGCTAAATCAGCAAGGTGTCTATAAAACATGAGTGATATATGGAGAATCCTCATTCTTCACAAATTACATAACACAAAAGAATGCAACCAGGAACCAGCAAATCCAAAAAGGTGAAAAGTAAACTAAACTGCTTTAACATTACCTCGATTACCAACATCTTCCACACCACCAAAACCATTATCGCCTTCAAGAACCGTGACATCAAATTCCTGAGAAAGAATTCCAACAACTTAAATTTCACTCATCTTCGTCCGTTCACAAAAACCTGACAACTTAGAAAGTGCAATCACAGAAGTTCAAACGTAGAACCACCTGACTACTTATGATTATCACCAATGATTACACCACGCGCCCCAATTCAGAATTTTGAAAGTTTGATTTTTATTCATAAAATTTCAAATACCCTCCTATAAATATGTTGTACAAAGTGACAAATATAACTATTTGTGCATACTCGTGTAACATCACGTGTACGCAGCATTTATACAACACTCAATATTACATTTGTTTGGACTATATTTATTGAATTTTTCACTAAAAGAAAGTAAGCACACGTGTTCACATGTTTAAATAAGTGATTCTGATTCATTAGCAGAACTATGCGAGAAAATTATTGATGAGAAATTTTTAAATTTAAATTTTTATGGTCCGTTCATTTCGCTGATTTAAGTTTATAATTTGAATTGATATGTAATTTTATCTGAGAGTTTTTTACTGTAACAAAAAAGTTAGATGTGATTGTTTCTGAGAACTTTTTACTGTAGTAAAACTTAAATTCTAAACTCGAGTGGGTGAAGTGAACGGACCTTAATAAGAGAAAAACACCGGAGCAAAATCATAATTCTAAGTTCAAACATATTTACCAAATGGGCCTGAACGTTATACACCCGTAGAAACCATGTAACTATACGGACATACGAAAAAAAGTCAGAAAAGGGATCAAAAGAGTTGGAGAACCGATAAGACCTGGTTGCAGAGGTGGTGAGCTGCTCCGAGGCCAGCCCAGCCAGAGCCAACGACAACCACCTTCTTCCTCCTCTCGATGCTTTCTCCTCCATTACTGTGGTCTGACAAATCAGCTTCAGCTGAGCAGCGAAACCGGCCACTTCCATATCTGCTGGAACAACGTCGTTTGCTCAGTGGGACTGACACTACTGTCAGCCTCCAACTAATAGCCAACGACATCATAAGCTTATTAAATTAACAGTTACACGCTAAAGCTATTCCCTCTGATTGCTCTGCTTTTTCAGGCTTTTTAGCTTAAACAGTCGGACCAATTAATATCCACCAGGTTCATTATTATCCCCCAAAAAACAAAAATAAAGCCAAAAAAAAAAAAGTATTGGCTTTGAAAGTTTTTGCGTCAAAGTTTTTTTTTTTTTTTTTTGGTTTTTTCTATTTCTGCTTTGGTCGTTTCTTTGGATTTGGCGCGTTTCGAAACTCCTGGTCGTGAAAGTGGCACGTCGATGGCTTTCAAACTGCCTGTCCCTCCAATGATAGTGAAAATTATGGCTCTCTGTCTATATTAGGCGCACGTGTCAATTTCATATCAGACTTTGATCTTATCCCACGTTTGATCATGAAAGCTTGTTAGTGTCAGTAATCTCAGCCGTTCGATATCCTTCCCAAGGTATGTGAATATCTCAACAGTGATGGAAACGCAAAATTGAAAGAAATCTCAGTAAAAAACATATGTATTTTTATACGTCGGAGAAGTGTTAGGTGGCCAACTTAAATCTCTATTATTTTTTTATATTAATTAATATAATATGTGAGTTATTATTTTTTTATTAATAAATATAATTTTTTATTATTAATTAACATAATAATATTTTAAATACTTATAAATATAAAAATAACAATTTACATATTAAATCAATTAGTACATAAAACATTGAGATTTGAGTTGTATCCAAACATTATTTTTCATGTTATTATCTCTGCTATATGTCTAATCATTTATACAGAAAGTTGAGATATATACGGGATTTAGGTGATGGAAATTGGTAAACCGAAAGAAAGTTATTGAAATTGTTTACTACTATACCTTTAATAATAATAATAATAATAAAACATTGACTGTGTTTAGAGTTGTTTTTGTTTTTATTTTTTATATTTTTTGAGAAAAAAAAAATAAAAATATGAGAGAAACGGCGTTTGACACAATTAAAGATAAAAAACGAAAATAAAATCAATTTTTTAGTTTAGTATAAAATGGAAGAGAATGGAAAACGACTTTTAGTCGTTTTTACTTTTTATTTCCGTTTTCTCTTCTCTCGAGCAAAGAGAGAGAGAAATAGACATTAATAGATTTTTTTATATTGAAAATAATCTCTTGATAAAATTACCAAACGTTTTTTAAAAATGATTTATGTCTGAGATTAAAAACGTTTTCATTTTCATTTTCATACAAAAAAAATAAAATCATTTCGAAATGAGTTTTAAACGCACCCATTGTTTGCCACTAGTGTGATGATACATATTTTGCACTTAAATATCATATTCTCATGTGGTAAATAAAAAAAAAAGTGTTATACGAATGGACCGTCAAATTTTAGTAAATTAATAGTTTAATACGATTATAATGTGATGATAAAAAAATATGTCCTATCCATATACAAAATACTCAATAAATCTAATTTTTGCAAAATTAGACATTTTCTATTATTATACAATCTATTTATCTAATTATAGTTACTAAACTATTGAGAAATTATCCTTTTCCCCCCTTAATTAGTTGAGTTTCTGTAACGCGATATTTGAAGTTTGGATTATCTTGCTGAACGGGATTGGTAATTGAACCTCGTTTGGGACCAATGTCACCAATCTTGTTTTGGTATTTTATATTTCATTATTATAATCAAGCTCACATTTACCAAAGTAACCAAACTTTTTGATAGAAACATCTTGGTTAAAGATGTTATTTATGCACACTTACGTTTTGGAACCATTCTTATAAGATTCTTAAGCTGAGTAATCCCACTGTCACACGATAAGTTGCTTTTAATAGACTTGTAATTCCATTTCGTTATATAACTCAACAGTCACTTTCTCCTTTTCTTTTATTAATTATTTAATTTGATAATATTTAATTTCTCTTCTACTTATTCAACACATCTTATTCAACTATTATAGTGACTGTAGCTACGATTAAGTTTAGTATTCACCAATTATTCTTTATAAGTTAAAGTGCGGTAAACAATGTCATATCGTTATATAATTTGTTTGAAGAAATTAAATTGAAACAGCAACGTTGAAAGTGCACATTGTCGTATAAAATCAATAATTTTTTCTTTTTCCAAAAATGAAACTAACTCGTACTAAAGGCAGTAATTTTGGCAAAAATTCCCCCACAATCCAAATTGTCTTATAATCCAAATAAGAGCATTTGGGGACATTACCAGCGTACTCTAGCGTGGCCTTTCTATTACCTATTAATATATGTCTTATTTTTGAGATCCACACTTTAATAATGTCTATCATAATCTATTACCGGTACAATAGCAATGCTAATAAGAATTTGGAAAAATGTGTGGAAATATTAGTAGTGTTTAACACCACATTTAATTTAAAAATAATAATAATGGAACTCTATGTAGACTTCTTAGTGTCGGCAGTATTTGTAATGTTGAACATCAATGGGTTGTACCAATACTAATAACATTGTTATAGCAATCCACAAGCTCACAAATAGGAAAACCTCACTTAAAAAGTACAACTTAACATATTTATAATAGTAAAATTGAAATATATTGATTCTTTTTTTATAGGAAAATTGTCATCTTGGTACAATGTTAATGACTCATTAGAAGGATAGACGCACGTTTGAGGCCCAAAATTTGAAGAACACCTCGGCCGCACTAACAACGAGCATGCTTAAAGCTCGAATTAAAGAAACCCCTCCTATCGAGATACGCTTTTGAGCGCTAGAGGGACAGATCTCCAAACCCCACAAAGAGTGAAATCTACACGGCATAAAAAAATTATAGCCAGATTAAGACAACCCTACCAGGAGACATACAAATGGCCTTAAACCAATTACCAAAAACTAACAACAAATAGCAAAATAAGCGAGGGTCGAGTGAAGAAACCACCGCCCTTATTACAAACATGAAAATTACATCAAAAGAACATAAAAAACCTCCGACCACTGCCGTTAGAAGCCTCAAGTGAAGGGCAACCGGCCAATGGGTCGTCAAGGCAGATAATCGGCCAAGAGATCTGAGTCACCAAACGATAAACTCACATGGAAATGAAGCCCATCCATTTGGCTTCCAAGTTACAGACTGGTTTAGATCTACACAAACGGAGCCACCACACCATACACTGTCACCACTAATGAGAAGCTCATAACGAGGCAAGCTGAAAGACAAAGTTTATGGCCAGGAGCCTGGTGACACGCCCAAAGGCAACCCTAGAACGCCAGCCGTCGTTCACTCTCTTTTTTCTCTAATTCGTGTGGAGAGAGAAAGTTAAAAACCCTAAGATGAATGGTTTTTTTAACTGAAAACATATTTTGAGTAATCACCAAATATTTTTATTCTTAAAAATATTTAGGAATAACAAATTAGAGAAAATAGATTTTTTAAACTTTATCAGAGGAAATAACCATTTTTCACTTCGATAGTAGTTTTTAAAATATTGAAAGTAAATACCATATTTAGGGCTTGTTCTTTTGGAGTTTAACTTGAGTATAATTCTTAAATTGAATTTGAGTTATAACTTGAGTTGAACTTGTAACTTGAGTTTGTGTTTGGTTGTATACATTTGAGTTATGGTTTGAGATAATAATCTTTTTGAGTTTGTGTTTGAGTGAGTCAAAACTTGAATTTGTATTTAGATAGTATTTTAATAAAAACTCAATGCTGATGAAAAATTTTAATATGATATATGGGTCGGGTTTTATTCGTCTTTTCGTTGTCAACGCATAGAAAAAAAATCATCTCAATCAGAATTAAAACGAAAAAGTTATAGCATTTTTAAGAATAGAAAAAATATTGTTCATTAATTTGAGTTCGAGTTTTTGAACTCGAGTTGAAAGGGAAACTTGAACTCGAGTTTTAGTCATAAACTCGAGTTTGAACTCTAGTTTAAATTCGAATTTAAACTTAAAAGAATATGAACTCGAATAAAATTATAACTCGAGTTACCTTTTTTTGAGTTTTTCACTCAAAAGAACAAGCCCTAACTATCTACTTTACTTGGAGTAATAATTTATTTTATTAAGAGAATAAATTATTTACGTTGTAAATTTGTTATTTACTTCTAACGTCTTAAAACTTCTTAAGTTGAAAAAAAAGCTACATACTACAATTTTCTAACGTTATCACGTATTATGCTACAAAGTTACATAATAATAATTATAATTATTTATAATTATTTTTTATTTGTAAAATATTTTATTTTATTATTATTATTTTTTTGATATGGTCAACATTAGTATAATATTATGTTATATGACAAAATTACGTGCACATCAGATTAGCAAAAAAAAAAAAAAAAGTGCACATCGGACGGCTCACATCCAAGGAAAGACTTACCCCACACCAAATTAATCCTTCACTATAAATAAAAATCATCCTGTACACTCCTGTACTCTATTTGCTTACATCTCAACCGTCACCTCCGTATAAACAAACCAGTCAGCACGCGCGCGCGTCCCCAAAAACCAGCCTCACGTTTTCGCTACTCCGACGGAATATGGCAGCCACTCTCTCCGTCCGCCCCAACCGCCTCTCCGGCGGTTATTCTCTCCCCTCACCGCCTCACAGACGAACTGGACCGGTCCACTTCCGACGACCGGCCGACAAATTTGAGCCCTGGACCGGCTCAATCGCTCCATCCCGGTTGGCATTAGCGAAGACGACGCCGGCGCCGGTCCGCGCCGGCTCCAGAGCCGACGACTCGGCGCCGTTCGAGATGTCAGTGGAGAACGCCTTGAAGCTCCTCGGAGTCTCCGAGGGAGCCTCGTTCGACGACATACTTCGCGCCAAGAACTCGATCGTCGCCGCTTGTAAGGACGACCAGGAAGCAATTGCTCAGGTTCTTTTCCTTTCTTTTCTAGCTCGCACCATTTTACTAACGGAACTGAAAGTCGAATTCTGGAGCTTTTGGTCTTCTGGAGATGGCGGCGTTAGAAAATTTTCGTTCTTTTGTTCTATTCTCACCGGAGTGTGTTTCTTTTTAGAGTGTTCCGAATCAGAAAAGTTTTTATGAAATTGTTTGAGGATGCTGATAGAAAATGGATGCGAACCGTGCAAGAGTCGAAGAAATCTTAAGTATTTGTTTTGAATTTCTATTAAAATATTGCAGTTTCTTGGTTTTTTTTCTTTTTTGGTTAAAAAAAAAAAAAAAGGTAACTGCTTTGATGCTTTTGAGTGAGCTTTGCTGCTGATTGCTGAAAATAGTTGAGTTCACTTAAAATTTCAAATTTTGATATAGGTACTGTGAACCAGACAACGTTTAAAGGTGGATTTACTACTTATTCAGTCCAAGATGAATTTGTGAAGGACCTCTAATATTTGAGCTTTAAAAAGTGTTTTTGAGCAGCGGGAGTGGAAACCTTGTTTTTAAAGGAGAGAAGAGTACAGACAACTTTGTGTGGCATCTTTTTATATTGTATACATGATTGCAAACCGTATAATTCTAGGGGGTCTTAATGGTAATATATGGGTCTTTTTCATTTAAAATTAGAAGCATTATTTTTGAAATTATGAACCTTCGTGGCTAGTACAGATCGATATGGAATTGTTATTATATATTAAGTTAGCACCAGCATTTATTTTGATAATCTTTGTTTATCTCGATAAAAACTTGTTTTCATTATTTTATTCTCCATATCGCTGTCCTGTTAAACGTCATTTAGGTGGAGGCTGCATATGACATGTTGCTCATGCGGAGCTTAACTCAGAGACGAGCAGGAAAGGTTGTAAGTAGTCGCATTCGCTACGCTGATGTTAAGCCTGTAAGTTCTCCTGGGAGTGGATCAATGCCTCAGTGGCTGCAAGCTTCTGTGAAGAACTCGCCAGTTTTGATTGAGACACCATCAAAGGGTGACTTGGGCTTAAAGGCAGGTGTTTATGGAGCTTTAATGGTCTTAACTTACGTCAACGGAACTTCCACATCTTCTGCTGTGCCATATGCTGGGGCTGATGTTCCTGGACTGATCTTGGCTGGTAGCTTTGGAGCTTCCTTGTACTTCATGACGAAAAAGAATGTGAAGTTAGGTAATAATTTTCTTATGTACAAATTTTCCTGCATATTATATTAGGATTGAAGCTAACTTGTCTCGAGAAATTAAGAATCTTGGCCTAATCATACTCCTATTTTAATGTTATCATGCACGAATTCATTCTATTCTTGGAAGCCTCTTTATGTGCGCGCGCGCGTGTGTATCTAGTTAGTCCTTTACTCTTAATCAGTATTGAAAAGAGAGAAGCAAGGGAGAAATGAATGGAAATGATGAAAGAATTCTCAAGGAAATGGGCATCGAAAGTTGAAAAAACCAGACCTTTAAATTGATAGAGCATGTAATGTAAAATGTGCAAGTTTCATTTCATCCTGAAATTGTTTGATGTCAGATGTTAAATTCACGCTTTTCAAATACAAGTCGTATGCAGAGTTTGATTATTGAAGAAACTTGAACCTTTTGGTTAAAGAATCTGTCTTGTTGATATTTGTTGGTATTGATATAAATTATCCTTTTTTTAAGTGATATTGATATAAATTATCTATTGGTGTTGGTATTGATACAAAATGGTAAATCTGACATAAGGTTACTCTGATAATGTGAAGCTTATTCTCTGTTCAATTTTGCAGGGAAGGCTACTATAATAACCATAGGTGGGCTTGTTGCTGGTGCAGTCGTGGGGTCAGCAGTTGAGAACTGGTTGCAGGTAGACATCGTTCCATTTCTTGGTCTGCATTCCCCTGCTGCTGTAGTAAGCGAAGTAATACTCATCTCTCAATTCTTGGTGTCCCTGTACTTGAGGTAGAGCTAAGACTTAAGAGAATGTGATTTTCACTCAACTGTGAAATATGTAATTATGCATTTGCGTGATCATGCCCCAGGCTTTTTTTTTTATTTTTTTTTATTTTATTAGGATGTGTATCATTGCATGTTGTACAAAAAGCACAATTGAAGCTAGTGTAACTCGATCATTTAAAAAAATTCACTTAAAATTTACATGACTGAATCTTATGCCCTTGGGTTGAGCATGGTGATTTTGTTCACCTTCTTCCCTATTTTTAGGGAAGTGTCATTCCAACTCTTAACTTCTTCGGACTGAAGAGACAATTTTTCTTTGCTAATGATGTCCCCTCTCATTAACCATCACGTTATATCAAAATCCTTTTTGATTAAACAAAGTATGACCATTTAAGGAAAACCGTTAAAAACTGTCTTACCAGTAGGATGTTTTTACAAAACTACTAAAGAATTCTCCTAATTTTGAATTAGTAAAAGATACAGTGTTCATGCACTAAATTATGGCCTCGTTCAGTTCGCTGATTCGAGTTTTTAATTCGAGATGAGATGTGACTTTATGTGAGAGCTTTTAACTATAGCAGAAAAAGTTAGAAGTGACTTTTTATAAGAGCTTTTAATTGTAGCAAAATTGGAATTGAAAACTTGAATCGGTGAAATGAACGAGGTCTATGAGTCTTTAAGGCTTCGTTCATTTTACCGATTTGAGTTTTCAGTTCTAGGTTTTTACAGCTAAAAACTTTCAGAAAATGTTACTTCTAACTTTTTCTGCTACAGTTAAAAACTCTCAGAAAAATATCATATTTCAATTCAAATTAAAAATTTAAATTCACAAAGCGAAGAAGGCCTAAATGTCTTCTTTTTGGTTTGGTGCAAGATTTATGACGTCTGGAGGGTTGTTTGTAACAAACTGTAGACGTATATATGAAATATGATCAACCTTTTTGTTTTTCTTCTTCTTCTTTCTTTCCTTTTTTTTTTTTTTTTTTTTTTTTTTTTTGCTAATGATACGACGTGCTTGAGTTGGCCACTAAGATGCCTGCATGGCCTTGGGCCTAGTGATGGCCTTTAGTGGCTGTAGATACTAGATCCTAGTAGAAATCATATTGAGGGTCCGTTTGGTTCATGATTTAAATTATGTGATTAAAATTATTTTTAATTTATGTGTATTTTTTATGAGATAAAATACTGTAATGAATCACAAATCTTAATTTAAATTAGAGAGCAAATCTAAGTACTAAACGGACCAGAGATTTTCGTTTACCCAGAGCCGTGTACGTAAGAAAACAGCGTTGTGAAGATATCAAAACGGGCTGTCTAGAAGAAATCTTGACTGTCCGTTCGAGGAGTTTAAAGAGATTAACTTCTGTGTTAGTTTTTGCTGGTTTAGTCACTTCACACGATGCATTTGCAGTGGGAATGATGTCCGGTGGCCCCTCAAGAAACGAGATTTGTCGTAGTGGCTGTCTTCTTTATTTTCTGTACACACTGAAGCACTTGTCATTTCTTTGTCCTTGGTGAGGAATTATTGATCTGTCTATACTATGACTTCTTGGTTAGTTTTTAAGGCAATTAGTAGGCGTCATCCGTCCCCTGTCTTTATCATAAAGTCATTAGACAGATAAAATAAGGAGAATTTGTTGATTGGATATAAATAATACCCTTTTTTTGTAGAAAAATACTTTATTAGTATATTCGGAGTTTTAGCTGTTCAATCGTCATCGGATTCTTTCTGATTTGATCTTAGCAGTAAAGAATTACACCTTAAGTTAATTTGATGGTTAAATTTAAAATCTGTATTTTACTTTACATACCCTGTCAAAGAATTCTTTCTAAAATAAATTGGATGATGCAAAACTATATTGTTTAAATGGTCACCGATCAGAACCTATCTGCATTGCCCAATAGAAGTGCCCTTTTACTCGTAGGGATTATATTATAGTCCTATTTTAAGCAGAGGGAACTTTTGTGCATCAAAATTTTGAGTGTCCATAATTGTCTAGATAACAGTCACAAATCATGGCTACAACACTCCAAAAACCTAACCAGTTCGAATAAATGTGTCTCAGCGAGCTGCTTCGATACATTATATGTACAAATCCACAAGACAATCCATAACCCAATTCTTCACCAAATATCTCTGCCACAAGTACCCCTAAGTCATCTGCTGCTATTTTGTTCAACCTTTGCATCTTCTATATATGATTGATTTCCAGCTTTCGCAGCGTTCTCACTGCAATTCACAAGATCATTGTACATCTTTTGGGATGCCTTGGAGAATTCTACCAAGGACTCAAAAACTGTACAAAAACCGGTCTGCAATCCGTTCAGTGTGATCCTTTGAGTTTCTTGCATGCTATTGTAGTGTTTTTCCTTTTCAACGCCGAGCTTTCTTCTTAACATGTCCAGATCATCTTTCTTCTCTGTCAAGTACTCGATCTGGTTCTGATGATCCACGTCAGATTCCTTGTATTCAATGAGTTTGGACTCGAGAATTCTGCTCTCTGTTTTCTGTAATGTACGAGTTCTTTTGTCAAGCTCTTTGGCCAGACTATCAACTTTCCTCTTTTGTAGCTGTTCCTCCCCTTGCTGAACCCACAGAGCCTTCACATCTTTTGCAAAGCTTTTCAACGCAGAGGCCACTGTCTTTGCTGGCAAATTCTCCATGGAAGCTAACCAGTCATGGCATATCAAAAGCAATGGTGGGCCATTGACTCGACATGATGCCGGCGAGCCCTTGCCCCTAGAGTAGAACTCAACTTCGGGAACTATGAACTTGGTTAGCCAACCATGAAGAGCTTCAACGTACGCCTTTTGCGCTGCAACATACTCCGTAAAGCAGAGACGCCAGTTATGAAGCTCAGCCTGGAGCTGCGCCGTTGCAATACAGTGAGATTCGTTGCAGAATTTTCCAAATGTGGGGCACGTGAAAGTTTTCACTTCAAACATAATCTTGTTCTGTGTTTCATGCGCTTCCAGCATTATCTTCCATGTTCGTGTTAAGCTGCACAACATAATCGAAAAATCAAATCAGGGAAATCCAGAAATCACGGCAAATGTGCTTTGCTTGTTCTGTCTGATCACTTCCATACCCTTTTAACAGTTCTACAATTTGGGGCTGCAGTTCATCGTCTCTTAGCTTCTCAATCCTTCTTGAGATCGATTCCGCACTCCTAATTGTGACCAGGATTCTGGCATACAAATCTTTTACAGCAGCTCTGGTTTTGTCCATGGTAAGTTCATCATCTCCTCTGATATCCTGGTTTCTTAATCGTGAACATTTTTTCTCATAAAGTTTCCGTGTGCTATCTCCAGCCTATGAACAACGTAAGTCACTATGAAATAATGTTGAAAAGAATACGCCAGAATATTCTATCAAACATTAAATTAGTCACCTTCTATCAGATGTTTGTGTTCGAACCTGACAGTTCTAAGCAATGATAACTTACCTTAACTTCTTCATAGAGCTTCTTTTCCCAGGCGTATAGCCTTCCTAACGTGAGTGAATGGCTTCCAGAATCCATTCCTCCAAAATCATCAAAAAGCTCATTCTTAAATTCTGTCCATGTTGAGGAACTCTTGGAGCTTGACGCAACGAGACTCTTACATGATGAAGGCTTGGAAGAAATGGATCGATGCCATGTTATAGACTGGATGAGTTTTGTTGAGTTCTCTGTAAATAGAACGATTGGAAATCGTTAATGCATATTAACATAAAACTTAATAACAACAAAGTCAAGTTAATGCTTCTAAGTTTTTTTTTTTTTTTCCCCCCTAGAAGTGTTTGTCTGCAGTATAGATTAGGACAAGAAAAAGAATGGAAGAATGTGAGAGCAATACATATATAGATACAGAACAAGTGAATATTGGACCCACTGTGAGAAGAGCAGAGGGCAGTCGGACACATGTTCACAGAACTATGCCATTTTACTTATGAAAAGAAATGATGCCCAGATTTTGGACGAAAAGCAGCAATGGCAGATGTTTGGGCAGATAATTTTGGAATCAAATTGGTAAATAAGAAAAACAAGTACTTTGCAGAGGAAGGTCCTAAAGATGCTAGATGGTAGATTAGATGAGACTTTTCGGAGATAATTAGAGAAATGGGAAAAAGAAGAAGAGAATCTACAATCTGTAACTTAACTTACATGAGAAACAAAGTGTAACACAGACTGGAAGTTAAAAATCAACTAGTCTTGGAGAAGGTTTTCTGGAGCCAAAAAAAAAAAAAAATGAAAACCCCACCTAATATCTTCACCACTACCATTTCAGATCAACTTCTAGAAGTTGTCTTGCAACTGATAAAAGGTTACTCACGCAGCTAACATGAAAAAATAAATAAACAAAATAAAAAAGCACCAAAGTCCTGAAAGCTCCAGAAAACTGCATAATGATTGAGAAGACCCACCTTTTATCTCTTCAAGAGCAGACTGTATTTGCACCATATTAACCTCCAACATCCTTGACACATCCTTCCCTGAATCATAAGCCTTAACGAAATAGTCCTCAACATCCTTCAACGCCTCCAAGAGTTCTCTTCCTTCAACTGGTGTGTCAATGACCGTTAAGCCTTTCTGCTCAACCTGGCTCACACTAGTCTCATCAACCTTCATCACTTCAGTTTTAGCTTCACTCTCACTCCTTTTCTCTCTCTCTTTCTCACCACTTTCTTCCCCAACAGCCACCTTGTTGGGATTGTCTTCCTCTTCCAGCTCCGGAATCCCTTCCTCTTCCCTCACGGCTCTCAGGTCTTCCTCATCAGAGTTCCTCCTATAACCGCTCATAACCTCAGGCCTGTTCATGGTGTCAAATGGGTTGAAGAAATCCCACCCGAAATCCCTCTGTGGTGATGGCATTGAAGGTGGCATTTGCATGTAAAAATACCCACATGGCTGTTGTGGGTGTAACTGTTCATCTCTCATATTTTCTTCTTGTCGTACTTCTTGTTGATATTGTTGTTGTTCTTCTTCTTCTTCTTCTCTCTCTTCTTCAGAGGAAGATACTGAAGAAGCGCATGAGTCCCCACAGTCAATGGCTTCACAAGCTGACTCTGATGGCATTTGTTGGAGGAACATGGGGTTGTTTATCATGACATTTTGGGTTTCATCCCTTGGTGGGGAAGAAGAAGAAGAAGGAGAGCAAGGTGGTGGGAAGGTAATGAGGAAAGGTTGAGGAGGAGAAGAATGGCGAGCCACAAAGAGCTTTATGGCTGCTGAAACTGCAAAAAGAGCGCGAGAATATCTCCAATGTGCTTCTGCAAGAACATATCTTCTCTCCACTGCAAGCTTTAGCTGGTTTTTCCTCTCTCTACAAATGGACACCACTTCTTCTTCCTCTAGCTTAGATGCCACACATCCCATCTTTCTTCTCTTCCTAAAGTTGGAGACTTTTTCTTGCTTTTGAAAATGGGGTAGATAGAATAAGTGAAAAGGTCGAGTATTTTTTTTCTTTTTTGTTTGTTTCTTGGAGGAATATGTGAAAATGGGTTGTGCCCAAATGGGGGAATGTTGCTGTTGGAAATGGGTTTTTAGAGAGTAGGAAATGTCGTAGCTTTCTGAGAAGTGAGAAGTTCTAGTCTCAAATGTCATCTTCTCTAAAGCTTAACAATAAGAAGAGAAGGGTTTCTACTAGGAAAGTCCAGAAACCCATTTTTATCACACTTTAGAAAGAGCTTTGCTTTACAAACAACAGAGAGAGAGACTTTGCGTAGGCAATATGCTATTGCAGAAAGGCATTTCTTTCCCTTTGTTTTTCAGAAGGAAAATACTCTTTTTTTGCTAAAAGTAGGACCATTCAACAGAGAAGAGGATTTAGTGGAGATTCTGTTTCCTCATAAACCATCACTATGTTGAGATGAAGACAGAGAAAGAGTTGAGGGGAGAGAGAGAGAGAGCAAGTAGACGACATAGTAAAGGCCAGGTACAACCATAGGTGGGTAAGAAGGTAGGGGCTCGAGAAAGAGAGAGAAGAGAGTGTTCTTGGTCTCTCTCTTTTTTTTTTTTTTTTTTTTTTTTTTTTGGCTCTGAGAGAGTGTTCTGGTGTTTGGTAATATGGTTATGTTAATGTTACTCAAAGAGTGTCCAACAAGTGGAAGCCAATTTTTTTTTAGTTTTTTCCTCTCCCTCCATGAAAAGAAGAAGAAGAACAACAACAAGAAATAAATAAATAAATAAAAAGTTCTTGTTTTATGATGGATAAATAAATTTAGCGAAGATTTCAGGGGTGGTAAAGACCGATGTGCAGAATAGTTGGTAAAAAGAGGAGTCAAACTTGGTAAACATTACCCGTAAAAAGAAGGTCACAACTGCAGGTAAAACCAGTGAGGTTTTTTTGTCGTGTCCCTTGTGGCCTCTCTTGTTTTTTATCTGATCCTTATTCCTGTATTTATTTATTCATTTTTCATAACAAGACTAACTAGGAGAGAACTTCTAATAATGAGAACATAATTGTGTTTCTTAGTAATATCATCTTCTGTTTAGGGAGAGTTTAAGTACGGGTTTAAGTAACCCACAAAAGATCAGACTGTCAATTTCTTTACGGGAAAGACAAATTTGTCCCCGAAGAAGATGTTTGACAATGGCACTAGATTTTGCAAGGATTTGGTTTCTGTGGGTTTGACATAGGAAAAAGAAGGTTCTTTTATGGTTCATTTATGAATCAGTGATTGCCATTGGCCATTGAGTGCTTTGCAGATTTTTCACATGAAACACTCATCTTTAAATGTACAAAAAAACAAAAACAAAAACAAATGAAAATAACAGAAGAACAAGAAGACAGAAAATGTTCACTTGAAAAAGTTTGCTAGACTCACAAATTTCTGTTCTTTAGAACTAAATTGCAGATTTTAAAAGGCAAATAAAGAAGCTCCCTCTCCAGTTTAAAAAAAAAAAAAAAAGCAAATGAGGATTTTATTTGTGAAGAATTTTTTGATACAGTCGGAAAAAATTTCTGGCCATCAAATTTCATGAAATTATTACATATATTTTTATAACTATTAAAAACTGCATCTGCCATTTTTTTCATACTCTTGTAAAATAATTCCCCAAACTATTATAAATTATCAACAAGCGTAACCTTTTAATCCTGGCCTCCTATAAATCCAATCCTTTAATTATCGAGAAAAGAATACTCTTTAGATTAGAATGTATGGGTTTGTATTTTTATTTATTATTTTTAATTAATATTTTTTAAAATTAAATAATTATATTAATTAAAAAGATATTAATAAAGAATAAAAGATAAAAATTTAAGTTAATATACTTGAGTCTGTTTAATTCGTTTATTTAAATTTTTAATTTGATTTTATATGTAACTTTATGTGAAAATTTTTTATTATAATAAAAAATTTAAATGTGACTATTTTAAAAAAAAAATTTACTATAATAAAACTTAAATTTTAAACTCAAAATGATAAAAATAAAATAAATAGAGCCTAAAGTAACTTTAACAAGATTTATTCACCCCAGGCTTGTCTTAGGACCGCAAAAAAAAAAAAAAAAAAAAAAAAAAAAAAAAAAAAACCCCCTTTTTAGGCCCCAAAAAAAAAAAAAAAAAAAAAAAAAAAAAGAAGGAAAAACCCCTAAAGCCTGCCCAAGTAGTAGCATTGGGAGCCGTGCCTTGGTATTGAATTAGAGAAAAGCCATGTTTAGGAGAGGAAAATGACAATTAAGTGGAACAAAAATAAGGGTTTTCTTTGTGGGTTAGTGGGAATATGCCTGCAGAGACTGACAAGCAAGAGAGAAAAAAGTAGCCTTTATCACACGCCTCGTAACTCCCTACTTCCTCTCAGGCCCTTATTTATTTATTTATATATTGAGAAGATGTTTATTTTTTGTATTTATTTATAATTTTAAATCATAATTTATAATTTTTTAATAATTTTTTTATAAAAAATATACATAAAATAAAAATAATTTTAAATTATGATTTTAAATCTATAAACTAAACGTGTACTAAGATTTTTAAGAACTTTCTTCATAAAAAAGTAGAAACCCGGTTGATTGCACCATTGCAGGCGACGGCTTCTTCCAACACAAAGATACGCAAATGGGTTTCCTATGGGCATCGCAAAGCATCCGTAGACGACCTTCGTCTTGTAACATTTTTATACATCACATTGATGTCGAATTTGCTAGTGGTTATGCTCGGTGATCGGAGTTGAATCTTTAACTACTATGTTCATTTTACCGATTCGAATTTTATTACAGTAAAAAACTCACATAAACAGTCACATTTAATTTTTTTATTATAGTAAAAAACTCTCACATAAAGTCACATTTCAACTCAAATTAAAAATTTGAATCAGCGAATTAAATGGGTTAGGTCTTTTGCGAGTGAATCAACCATGTAAAAGTGCTACTTTAAAATGCAACATGAAAATACTTTCGACTTTTTTTTGCTCAACCACTTTAAAAGTGCTACTTTGATGGTTGCACTGGAATGTTCTGATGCCCAAGTCCAGTAAATAAAATAAGAAAAAGTGAAAATTTCCAAACAATGGTGTAGCCTTTTAAAGCACCAGTACTCGTTCAAGTTCTTTTTTCCCCTCTTGATTCAAGCACCTATTTTCAAGGCCAAAGGAGTTGGTTTGAAAGTCAGCCTGTTGCCAATGCCAGAAATTATTCTTTCTGTGATCGCAAATGCAAAGTGGAATATAATGAAAAGTGAACCAAGTAAAAAAAATACGTAACAAATAAAGGACAATACTAACAATGCACAGGATTCTAATACTTCTATGGTTTGGACAGAGGGTAGCTCTTCTCAAAGGAAATTTAAAAAAAAAAAAAAAAATCACTCTTATCCCACGGGTCAAAGACCAAAATGCTAATAGACTCTCACAAATTTCCCTTTAAGAATCGGTAATTTCTACAGTAGAACCTCGAAAAATAAACTGCCAACTAAGTTTTTATTTTCCAATTGTCAAATCTACATCAACAAATATTTTTTGGTGTATTTTTTTTATTTGAATGTAATTTTAATCGAATCTAAACGTGAGAATTAAGCACTATTAATAGGAAATAGTGCACATTTCTTAATTTGTATAGACTTTTTGTGAATAAAGATAAAAAATGATCTCATTTAAAAAAATTAATAATATTTATCCCTATCACTTACAAAATGACAGCTCCAACTAAGTTAGATTTTAACTACATACTTAATGATACCCACTTTATAAATTATATGAATAGTAAAATAATCTCATCAGAATAAATAAATAAAGGTGCTCATGAATAAATTAGCCCGTTGTTCTTGGGGGTGGTTGGATACTTTGATCCTCCAACACCTTTTTTTCATCTCTTCTACAGAACTGAACATCACCAAAAGGTAAGATACATTAAGACTTCCTTGTTGATATCACAAGACATAATAGTCACTTCACTTGGTACTCAAAAATCAGGTGACGTTGAAAGAGTACAATACACCTTTAACCACACTGAGTTCCAGGAAGATTTTCAATAAATCATACATTTGCTGGTTTCAAACATTTGACATTTGATTATATCACGTTGACGACAAGAACTAGGAAGATATTTGACCAATTACTGCTGCACAAACCTGGTACAAGCCAAGCACCATTTAAGAGGAAATCAAGAGGGGGAAAAAGAAAAACCAAGAAAATGAAAGTAAGAGCTTATCTGTCTTGTGTCATAGAATTTATAAAATTTAAAAAAAAAAATGCCAACAGTGGAAAGAAAAGGAATCGTGCCGAGGAAACAACTACTATTACTGTCACCTTAAAGTTCTTTTCTCAAGGCTAAAAGGCAAGTATTAGTTTTTCCAGTTAAAAAAGTTACAGTATACAATAAAGAATTTGAAGGCCTGCTCCTTTTGTCCATATCTCTTTCTGAAGCTACCTGGTATTCACACAAGAGAATAATACAACAGATGGGATCATAAGATACACAACAGCCTAATCAGATTCAGGTATTGCCAGCTTCAGTTGGCGTACCACAAGGGGCTAGAGTGTTGGGCGGCAGGTTGATTCCGCCCCCTCTTACTGATATATTAGGGAACTTGGCAGAGCTAGCCCTGCTCACGTGATTCGAGTCGAGAAACACGACAATCACAGTGATGTCGTCGTGGAAATGGCGCCGTACGCCCCGGTCTATTTTCTTCAAGTCTGAGTACCTCATTTCCCTCTTCTTTGCGGCTTCTTGTAGAGCGGCTTTCACCAACCTCCTTGCGCTTCCCTGCAAGGTAGAAATGCACGAGTTTAATTCTTCTTTTCCCCTTTGTAACAAATACATATTTGACACCTTTTGTAACAAAAAAAAGTTGCACCATGAAGGAAATATTTGACAAAACACCATCACAATAAGATTCGGTGATTTCGCTCTACTCCCAGATCCAAATTTTCACAGACAAAGACATACACTCCAGAAAACAAAGCATGATATGGCGGCTATAATCACTCACCCTTACGAAATCTTAAAAGTATATTCACGTAATATGAACATATATGGATGCCAACCCATGTCTGGAAAAAACAGCTGCCAGTTAAATATCTACTTTGTACAACTAGCAACGTTGGAAATATTGGGTTTCTTGAATATAGTTGGGATTCTACACAGAAAGTACAAATTCCACCACTCTTTTCGCATGGCACTCAAAAAACTACTTTTATCTACTAGATTATGCCTACGGCAATGGTTTTCTGCGAGGATATTTAAAAAATAATAATAATAAAAATAAAAATAATAAAAAATAACAATAAAAAAATTATCCACAAGATTTTGAACACTTCCATCCTAGATGGGACTTTTATTAAAAAGAGGTGAGCTGGTCAGTGGTCATACCCACAACTAGGCATACTTTTGGATAGGAGTCAACCAAAGCAATTATATCCGGATATGAAAACTTTCACGGCTAGAGGGAGTTCTATTTAACCACAGATAAAAAAAGCTGGTAAGACTCCTAATTTATGTCATAATTCATAATCATGTAACTCTCTCATGCAGTTAATGGCTTTCCAGGCAATATTGCGCAAGAGAGAAGGCCATCCAATGATCTCAGGACACTAATTGTCTCAATAACATATGAACCGTTTGATCTTGGGGTTCTAATATAAAAGATCAATAAATGAATAGTTAGTTATCATTCTAGCAAAATATATATATAGGGCACGTTTAGTTCACTGATTCTAGTTTTTAATTCGAGTTGAGATGTGATTAGCAAAAACGTTAGATGTGACTGTTTCTGAGAGCTTTTTACTGTAGCAAAACTCGAATCAGTGAAATGAACGAGATTATATATATATATATATATATATAAGGTTAGTTATCACAACTTCAAATTACTTTTTCTTTTAGAAAAAGAAGAGCTCCTAGTATTAGAAAAAATGAAACAGTAGTTAGTCTTGAGATTTGAATCTTACACTACGTGGATGGTTTTGAACTATATCAACTGCTTCCTGATTGTCAAGGTGTTCCCAAAGCCCGTCGGATGCATATATAATGAACTGATCAACGGGCTGCAATTGGTGGACCGTAATTGATGGTTCGGAGCTCAATATAGGTCTTTTAAACGGTTCACGAAGACGAAACTTGGCATAAAGAGGCTCCCTGTTGAACTCAGCCTTCTTTAAATACACATCACCAATGGATCTAGAAATCTGCAAGTTAAGTGATTAACATTTTAGAAAATTTGGAGAAAGCTCTCAAATAAAAAATTCATCATGTTCATACCATTTATTAGCATGCAATCTAGGAGAAAAAAATGTGTGCAGCATCTTAAACTTTTAAATGGAATTAAAATAGCCACGTACCAATAAATATCAAAGCGGTTTTACAGTTGAAGTACAACTATAATGTGAGGTTTTACAGTTGAAGTACAACTATAACGTTTCTTCGGATGCATAGAACATACATGAGGAGGACAACATACGTCATTTAAGATCTTTATATGATATCCTCGTTTAACTTAAGGACATCGTGCATTCAAACAAGAGAATAACCTAACACCACTATTGGAGACAAAGCTACTAGTTAACCTGATGCTCTAGCGTAATATTACAATAACAGTAACATCCATCTGTATTAGTCATATCATAAGCTTACCAGTAATGTATCCTAACCTCATTCTTCCCCTTGAACTGATAGTCTGATTTTCACAAGAAGTAGCTATTATATGCAAAACCTCAAACAAGACTGATAAGTAATAACCTATAAGTGCAATCACACCAACAATTATGTGGATACCAACTACACAATATATAGGTCATTCATATTCATCCTTTTCCCCCAGCAAAGGTCAAAATATTCGGGTTGCCAGACAAGTAGATCCCAAATGGGGCTATTGAAACTTTGAAAGTATATTTGACAAGAAGCCACAGAACACTTGTTAGTGGTCTAGAATCAAAAACACTAATGTTTATTAAAGTATCTGCTATGCAGTAAAACGCATACCTGTATAAGGCCCTTCACACGCCATACATTATGCTTCAAAACAACAATCTGCGAATCATCAGGATGCGCAGACTGCAGTTCCTGCCTCACAGATTCAATACTTGCATTATGCTCTGAAGACAACTGGATGGAGAGAACCTCCCCTGTTGCCTTCACAGCTCTTCCCAAAACAGCACGGGAATCCCCTAGGTTGGCAATGTAAAGGGTTCCACCAGAAATAACACCAACAAGGCAGCATGATCCAACAGCTGCAATTTGTGGTTTCATAGGCCACTGTCTCGTGACAAGGGACAAAAACCCATCTTCCGTTGCTTGAAATGCCTTTCGTATTACGTCAGTAGACATAGATTGTTGCTCCGAAGTAAACCCTGCATACAATATTCAAAATAGAACATCAATGGCATGGATTAATGGCCAAGAACATTATGGCTCAAAAAGAATGGAAGTTCAAAACCAAATCTCAATAGCCCATATCCAAGAAAGTAAAATCCTCGACATGAACACGACTTTTAGCACAACCGTTTCTCTTAATTAAGACTAGTCCTTAACTCTTGGAAACTAGAAGATAACACTCACTGACTGATAATTTTTTTCAGAAATCTTTCCTTTACGACTTTTGGCAAGGTCACAATCACTATGGTGCTGTTGAATTACCGTATGCCAAATCCACCACAACCCTTTTATCTTTCACTTCTCAAAAATTTAACTCAATGGAAAAAACAAAAACCAATCAGCTGCAAAGTTGTCTTGATGCTTAATTGATGAAAAAAAATCCATTCTCAATGTCTAGAGATACTCACTCTTAAGATGCTGAAAGAGGTGATCGGTGATGTATCGTGACGTCTCGGGCCCTCCGTGCCCGTCATAGACCCCGACAAAAGTACCGAACGGACCAGTCTCATGGGAGCTCAAACAGCCAGACTCAATCTGGCTCTGATCCTCAAGCAGGTTGTTGGCCTGCACCACGGCCATGGAGAATTCACCATTGAAGTGCTGCCCCGAATCCTTGTACCACAAAAGCCCGTCTTGGCGACCACCGGAATCTGAATTCGTGTGAACATACCCTTTCGACCTCGGCCGAAAACAGGCCCTCAAGAAGTTCATTAACTCCGATAACATCCCTCATTTCACCCAAACAACCATCCAAATTCTCCACATGTAAATAAGGACTTTTAAGAAACAACAAATATTATCACAATTATCTATTCTCCTCTACTTCTCAGCTCCTTCAATTGTAAAAGCTATTCAAACACAACAAGCAAAATAAACAACAACAATAACAACAAAGTTAATAAATTTTTACAATTGGACCTCATACAAGAAACAACCTATAATAGATCGAACAAATGCCAGAACAAAAAAAAATAACAAAAACAAAAACAAAATATGTGCTTGCAGTTTATTTCAGTTAGCAATAATGACAATAATCCCAAAGCCCATCTCTTTTTTTCCTTTAAAAACAGAAAACCCAAGACCATACACGGCCGCAACTCCTAAAAAATAATAATAATAATAATAATAATCAGACGAAATACAAAAGGAGATTTTGGACACAGAGTGTGGTCAAAGGTACTTTCTTTTCCCCTTTTTCCCCCTCAGAAAAGTGTTTTTGTCAGCCATTTGAAAAATCAAGAAGATTATTACGCCCTCCTGAGTTCACATTGAAAAAAGCTAAAACCAAACCTCAATTCACAACAATTCGCCCACCAAATCATGAAAATTCAACAGTTTTCCCCCAAAAACTAGAGAGAAAGGAGAGAGAAGAAAGAGTCTTACCCAATAATTTTGACTGATCCTTGGAAGAAAATTCAGAAAAGGAAGAAGGATCTGGAAAGAAGAAGAAGACGAAGAGGAAGAAGCTGTTATGGTCAAGAGACCATCAGATCCATGGATCCATAGAAATCAAGAGAGGAAAACAAGAAGTGGGTTTTCGTTTTTTCCTTCCTTTTTTTTTTTTTCTCTTCTCCCCTTTTTCCTTTCTCTTTTTTTCTTTTTTGCCCTTTTGGGTTTTTTCCTCTCTCTATATCTATCTCTAGTAGTGCTAGGAAAGATGATGAGAAAGTTGAAGTTGTTGTACACCCCAAGTGAAATAATAATAATATGGGCTGTGTATTATTCCAAAGGAAATGAAAAAAAAAAAAAAAAAAAAAAAAAAAAAAAAAAAAGATTGGTCCAACTGAAAAACTTCTCTCCAATTTTATTTTCCCAATTTTTATTATTATTATTTTTCTCTCTCAGCAGACAAGCCCCATAAAAGACCAACAAAGGAGAGCTTGAAGCCAGCAAAGCAAAGGTCCACCTATAGCGTCCACACCACTATGCTTATAAGATTTTTTTTTTTTTTTTTTTTTGATAATTCACTATTAGAAAGAGAGAAAGAGAGAGGACGAGAGAGAAAGAGGAGAGAGTCAATGAAGTTATATGAATTACAATGATAATGTGTACGGCAATTTTATAGGGCGTTCTCATGAAATGGACTTCACGTGAGAAAACGTGTAACAGGTGGGGAGTCTATTTTTGCTCACCCTCCTCCCAATCTCCTTGGCCTTTTTATTTTTTTTATTTTTATAATAAAAAAATTTTGTGATATGACTCCCAAAAAAATAAAATATTAGTGCGTTTGATTAATAGATTCGTATTATGATTTGAATTATAGTTCGTGGTTCGTTATAGTATTTTTTCTCATAAAAAATATACAAATTAAGAATGATTTTAAATTATGATTCTGAATTTATAAACCAAACGTCCACTAATCATGTTCTAAATATTGTGTTCTGCATACTTTGTTTATTTAGATGTGATTTTATCCCGATTCAAATATTAAAAACTTTGTATTATCACATGACCTTAAAAAATAAGCGCATAGGTTTTTGTTTTTACCATCGTACCAAAAGGCAAAAACTAGTTGCCTAATGCACTTGCTAGTAACTTTGTTGGCAAACCGTGTGGTGGGGAAAAGATACTAATGTTTCACAATTAGCACACTTGGGTTGATTTTTTATTTTTTTAAAGTTGACACTTGGGTTGAAGTTTGTGATAACGAAACATATGAATTAATGATAAAAGAGAGATAATTTGGCCTAGTATAAAAGCGTATCGATTTTATGCAAATTCAGAATGGTATGCTTTTTCTCAAATTTTCATTAAATTTTATACATTTTATTGACTATGACGTGTTTTAATGTTAAGAAACTCGTATTATTGACGTGTATTCTCTTCAAGTTTTCATTACATTTACACAATTTATTTTCTTTATCTATATATATTCTTTTTGGTAGAATTTTTATTCAAAGTTCACTTTAATGTGATTGCAATACAACCTTCAAAAATACTTGAGCTAATAACTTAAACATTCCTTTCTTTTTTTTTTTTTGGCTTGAATTCTTTTGCCATGAAACTTGAAAGTCCACTTTTCTCCTCTCTTTTCAAAGGCGAGGTCCCGGTTTATAAGCCAAGAAGACCACAGCTTATGAGAGAGGTTTAAGCAGTGAATCTGCGAACAAAAATGTGTATTACTACTACGCCAAGTTAATGACGTGTCCTTTTCTAGAAGAGTTGTATCCCACACAGTTTTGGACAATTATTTTTTTATTTTTTGATGAATAAAAAGGGATTATTTCTGTATGTTCAATTTTTAATCGGTAAATATAATAAAAATCATATCAGATTAAAAATATACGAAATAAATAATTTTTAATACATGTATTTCATTTCTATTAGGAAAGCTCCAAAATAAAAAATACTTCTCAATAGTTTTTTGTTTCATTATCGGTTTCTTTAACTTTCTTCCCTTCTATTTTTAAGCTCATAATCGTAAAGGTTAAAATTTTACGTAAGCTCTGACGTGATACATAAATTATGAACCAAGTCCTAGCCAGCCCTTATAGTATACAGCTCATTGTGAGCTTTTTTTGGGTGTTTGTTTCATTGTTCCATTTCTTCCCCTTAATTTCTTCGAACTAAACGGTTAGAACTACAAAAACATGCCCTTAAAGTCGCTATTCATCCTGTTTGGCTTAAACGAGATCCTTTAAGACTGAATTAACGTTAATACACATATAAATATACTGCTAAGGGAACTAATATTAATTTAAGAATATGTATAATTAATATTAGACCACCTCTAATGCAAATGCTAATGTCAATTGTATATTTAGCATAAAAAATTATGATATGGTATGTTATTTTCATTTTTGCTCCAATGCATAATGCTATTAGAAATGCTAAATTTATTTTTTCTATAATTATTAAGCTTTAAAAGTTGTAAAATAAACTTTTATTTTTAAAATAATTAGAAAATGTAAAAATTACACTAATTACATGGAAAAAGTAAACATTTCAACCAATAGTAATTAAATATCAAATTTTTCATATGCTATATTTAGTGAAAAATTTACCACAAAGTATAACATATGGAAAATTTAACACAACAAATAGCATTACATTAGAAAGTATTTTTTACACTCAAATATAAATTTGCATTTGGCATATTAATTAACATTGCATTGAAGATGCTCTTACGGGTGCGTTTGGAATTGATTCCAAAACGTTTTTGTTTTCTGTACGAAAATGAAAATGAAAACGTTTTTAGTTTCATTTTTAAATTATTTCTGAAAATGCGTTTGGTAGTTTTATTTAGAGATTGATTTCAGTTTTAAAAAAAACTGAACTGCGTTTGGTGGTTTAATTTTTGAAAACATGTAATAATATATTAAATAAATAATATTATTAAATAT
>NW_010356728.1:0-6998 GCF_000414095.1 Morus notabilis | reverse complement strand
AAGTGAAATCCGTTTTCAGAAAACAGAAAACGAAAACGAGAAAATGAAAACACCTTTTTTTCGTTTTCTGATTTTCACAAAAAAACAAAAACGTTTTTGGTTTTGGTTTTTAAAAAAATTTGCACCAAACACCTTTTTAACACCCGTTTTCATTTTTTTGTTTTGAAAACCGTGAAAAATGAAAATGAAAACATAAACAAACAGGCCCTACATTTCTCACTTCTATATGTTACGTATCATGACATTTAATTTTTTCAATATAACATTGATGTTGAAAATGAGTAAAACCAAAAAAAGAAAAAAAACTTGTCCATTACCATTAGTTCTACTTGCGCAACATTAGTGTTATGTAAAATGAGTATCATGTTGTGCTGTTCATGTGAACATCGTAGCTAAGTCCGATATATATTGCAAAATGCAAAGGTACTAACGTTTTGGGAAAAATACCAACCCTGTTTATCATCGTATAATTACTTAGCAATTTTAACATAACGAACCAAGTGTGTCATTGATCAGTACAATATTAAATAACAACAATCAAATGATCATAGTATATAGTTTTTACGTAGTATTTAAATGGGATCTCCGGACTCCAGTTTTGATTTGTTTTCCCATTTTTGCAGATAATCTCTTAAGATGCTAAATCGTTAATTTATTTTTGCTTGCAATCTCTCTCTCTCTCTCTCTCTTTCTCATTTTTTAAAACGTGTATTAGTTTGTTTTGATTCAAATAAGCCGTCATATTCTGGATTTGGTGAAAGTCTCCGGCTTAAGTTGATGTCAAAAGTCTTCAATCATGAGCTTATTAGGAACTCCATTTTTTTTTTTTCCAATCAATGAGAAATATGTTCAAAGTACATTAATTGATACTCCTAACGAAAACAAGATTTCTAAGCAACGTTATATTTTTGTATGGATAACAAAATAGTTGTTGCAAGAGCTTATTTATTGAGATAGTGGCTTGTACCGAGGGGACGAGATTGATTACTGATTGGTATAATATTGAATCAAGTTTGAGTTGTTTAATTAAGATCCATTTACGGCTTGTTCTTTTGAGTGAAAAACTCAAAAAATGTAACTTGAGTTACAACTTTATTCGAGTTTATGTTCTTTTAAGTTTAAACTTGAGTTCAAACTCGAGTTTAGGACTAAAACTTGAGTTCAAGTTTTCCCTTCAACTCGAGTTCAGAAACTCAAACTCAAATTAATGAACAGTATTTTTTCTATTCTTAAAAATGCTATAACTTTTTCGTTTTAATTCTAATTGAGATAATTATATGTTGAAGTGAAATCTGCTTCACCCTTTCATTTTCACAACCATCTATTTTTGGACCCCATTTTACTCAAATTCTTTCATCCATACCCCCTCTCCATTTAGCCTTTGGTTATTGATTTTGATTACCAATCATAATGACCGTACCCAAAGTTTGACCAAATATAGTAATAGTTATATGAAAATAGATTGCACTTAATATGGGACTAATATATAAGGTAAATAATTAACTATAATGATGGACTACTTGTATATAGCTCTTTAATTCATTAGTTGAATTAGGGGAAACTACTGTTAATTACACGATAAATTAGCTAGGATATTGTAATGAATGCCTCTCTTTTCAAATATGCCATTTGCAATATTTGAACCAAGACTAAAAGTCTTTTCCCTACTATGGATGGAGGAATGAATTTATTTATCATAATTATTTGTGTCAATTTATCATAATTATTTGTATTGGCAAAACTTTTGAGAAGATCGTGAATTTACTTCACTAAAGAAGGCGATGACTCCGTTTATTTCACCGATTCGAGTTTAGAATATGAATTTTACTACAGTAAAAATCTCTCAGAAGCAGTTACATATAACTTTTTTACTACAATAAAAAATTCTCATATAAAGTCATATTTTAATTCTGAGTCAACAAACTAAACGGACTCGAAGTAATTTAGATAAAAATAATAATAAAAATAAAAAGTACTGTTCTTTTTTTTCTCTCTCTGAATTAAAAGTGCTTGCTAACGCACGCAGAGGGCGCTATAAGATATATATATATATATAAATGACATTTAAATCATTTTTAGGACAAAAATATGAATAAGACATATATCATGATGATCAACCGACTACACGATGTTTGGTTTTCAGTTGGTGGAACTATTGGGTCCATTGGGGAGGCCATTTTGGTTCTTCATTTGACAAACAGAAAGTTATAGCAACCTGAAAACGTCACTATCTAGTCTATTTTCTTTTCAGGAACTGTATTTGCATGAAATTAAATTATGAATCCGCATGTGCTATACTTCCAACTAATTTTCGCTCATTTCGACCCTTGGACGGTAGTTCTAGAATATTTTTCTATGTTAATTTAATAAACCACCGTTAATTTCTTAATCATTTAAATTTTTCTGGGATATAAAAATATTATAAAGGAGCTGCCGGGGTTTGTCCATTATGCTTGTTTTGCATACCCGTAGGTACTTTGCATTAGTCAAAAAGCTTATAATAAATAATGAGTGCGTTTAGAATTGATTTTTATTTATTGTTAAGTATATTTTTGTAAGTTTTTAAAGTACGAATATAAAAACGGTTTACGAACCGTGTTTGTTTAACAAATATTTTAAAAGTCAAAATGAAAATAAAAAATAATGAGAATATATCTTGTTCCTCATTTATTTCAAACAAAAGTTATCTTCTCTCTACAAGATTTGCGAAGAAAATGTGCCATGTATATCAAAATATTGCTTTTTATTTATTTATTTTTTCGGAATTTTTTATTTTTATTTTTATTTTTTATGTATATACAAATTATAAATAGAGAGCTGGGGAACACTGTTCATATACTGTACACACAGCACACTGTTCATAGTGTTCAACGTGAAATTCGTGGTTTGCCCCTTCTTTCTCTTCTCTTTTTTCTCTCCTGGGCCGCGGCTATTTCTGTCTTTTCAGTATTATGTTGGACGATTGGACGGATTTGCCCTCAGTTTTTAAAGAGTCCATTTGTTTGTGGCGTGGACTTTTCGGTCATTTTGGTGGAAATGAGGCCGTAGGTTTTGCTCTTTCTTCGACCTTCTCATTCCTTCCGCCTGTTTGCTCTCATTTGTGGTAAGAAACCGTAGAATCTTCTAGCTCTTACTCCTTCTTTGATCTCTTCATTTGCTTGGCGTTTTTCGTCTCATTTGTGGTCAGAAATGCTATAATCTATGACTTCTTCGATCTGTTTATTATTGTGCAAATAAAGCTTTGGGCTTTATTTCTCATTCGATGTTCTCATTTGGTTGGCCTTTTTGGTTTAATCTTTGGCCAGAAACTGCGGATTTCATTGCTTTTCCTATTTGTTTGTTGTATCTGCTCTTTTTATACCTGCTTTATCTATTTTTTTTTTTATTTCAATGTTTTCCTTCTTGCCCTAAATGTTATCCACAGTTAAAGCAAACAGAGATTGATCGGTGGTGTGATAGCCATGACAAAGACAACACCGTCTCATGGTAATTAATATTATTAATAAATCAATATTAAAATCTATTTATCCTCATTAATTATAATAGATAAATAGTTACATTAATCAGCTCCCAACATATCTATTACAGTATAGATTAAACGTACAAATTAAAAATAATATTGGAGATATGGACATCATCATATTTGGCAAAGCATCACAAATATTAATTAAAAAATCATGCCCTATATTAACAATTGATGAAGGCTTCACTAATCCATTTGTAATTTCACTTGTTATTGCTCAGTTGAGAGGATAAATAAAAATCTTTTAAATTTATTTTTAACAAAGTGGTGCACAAATGAGTACAATAGTTTCAAAAATATTTGAAGATATCCAGCCTACAAACCACCAAGACAGATATCAGCTGCGACATTAGTAAATCCACAAACACCATACCCGAAAAATCAACCACAAGCTAAGACATATTTACTAATTTATATCAATTATGTATAAAAAATAATATTTATTATTTTAAATACATATCTAAACAATTTTTTACCATTTCAGCTTTCAATCAAAGGCAACAGATATCCAATATCCAACACCACCACCACAAATATTAGCTCCCACCACAATAGATCCACTAACACCAGACCCCAAAAAATCAAGCACAAGGTAAGACATATTTACTAATTCAAATCATTTATCAATAAAAAACAATATTTACTTCTTCAAATACATATTTGGACAATTTTCTATCATTTTAGTTCTCAATCAAAGGCAACAAAACAATCTAGAAAACGCTCAAAGACTAGGTAATATAGCTATTTCTAAGTCCTTTAATTTATGCTAAATATAAATAAAAATTTTGAACTTCTTTAAACATTTTTATTATTAATTTTTTAAATTTGTATTTTATAGTTAAGAAAAACATAAGAAAGAAGCCAAACAACAGCTATATTACATTGTAAGAAACTTTGAACTAGTATATATATATATATATATACTATGTGTATGCATGTGAACATATATATAAATTAATTATGTACTATAAAAATCTTTAACTTTGTGTATAATACAATAGTATTTTTCACAGTAACGCGCGGATTCTTAGCTAGTATAATATATACTTTTAAAGGGGGACATGGGACAATACCTAGTAACTCGGGACAACAAGGACCGACCATATTAATTAAATAATAATTAAATCAAATAATATTTGATATAATATGTGTGTGTGATATAGGAAATTACTTTGGACGGAAAACAGGAGGAAAGAAAAAAAAAATACACAGAGTATGCTTGAAACGTTTAGTTTGAAAAGTGATGAGTTTTAACCTAACTAATTAATCATAAATATCAGAGCACAGCTACTAACTCTTTCTTTGCCAAGCCATTATGGCGACTTTAAGGCAAACTTTGGTATATATAAAAAAGTTCAATATATGTCTATTTAAATAATTCATAGTTACACGATTTTTTCATGCTTAATCGTCAATGTTTTGAAATGTATAATACGCACGTTTATATATATACTGGCTGTGCAAAACCCTCTGAGCTGTACCAAACTTTTAAGATGATCATTATCAGTTGTTTATTACTTAAGCAATTTAAGCACGAGGTTGTCCTCGTGGTCAATATCAGAGATTTCATTCCCATCCTCTAATTTTTTTTTTAATAGAAGTAATTATGATTAGTTATATATATGAGTGTGATTTTAATAGTTATTCTAATATTTATTCTTTAATAAATATCGTTATTCTAAGTAATATAAGTAGTCATGGACCTCATCTTTATAACGACTGAAATTATCTTGTTCAATTAGGTTAGTATAAGTTATACTTGAGTCTTAAAAAACTGAACTGTTAAATTATATCGAAAAAATGAATAATCATGAATGATATATATTTTTGAGTTAGACATTTTTTTTTTTTTTTTGGAGCTTATCATTTGCCAGTTGCACAGAAAGTTCGATTGACACTCGAGTCTTGGTAATAATAGCAGTACTTCTTATTATAAAATTCATAATATACATAACCGATAATTATTGATGGATTTGCTTTACGTACGACAAAGAAGATACGTATGTCATTTTCTATTATCTAACAGATAAAACGGAGCTAGCTAGATTCATTGATTCTAATTTTGTTGTTTGCTGCATTTATACTGATTTGTCCTTTTCTCTTAATTATAATGTTCTTAATTGTGACAATAATTTTGCTTGTTAATTTCCTGAGAAAAAACCTCCCTTGAAAGCACGATTGCCTTCAACTACTCAAATTCCCTTATAAATATACATATTTTTATATTATTTCTTTGATTGATAGGCATGGAGCTAAGCAAAAGTGGATAAAGTTGGTTAAAGAATAAAGAGCAAGGGAGATGTCTCCCTGCACCACTTATAATTTTAAAATAATGCATGTCTCATAGTGCAATATATAGGCCAATATTTTTATTATTAATTGGATTACTTGCTTCAATTAAAACGAATTAGAAAAATAGATAAATTGCGCCTCATTATTATTATTATTATTATTATTATTAAAAATAATACATTGGAAATGCAAGCCCCAAGAAAGGCCAACAGAAACAACACAGAGCAAAACACAAGAACCAAAAGAAATCAGAAGAATTGGAATATACCTCTCCAGTAGTCATCAATACAATATTTAAACTAGCACTAGGAGTGCCAATAAAAATCTAAATCACCAAAAGAAAGAAAAGAAATTGTTTTTTAAGGTTAGAAATCCCCAATAAAAGCATATAATTCATCCCTATATTATATATTTATATAATTTCACGGTTTTTTTTTTTTTTTTTTGAGGATATAGTTTCACGTTTTTGTAATAAAACTTGACTTCTATTCCTAAAAATATTACTCTGCACTCTTTTTATTAGACTTAGTTTTGACATTACCATATTGACTCATTGACAAATAAAGAAACTAGAAAAAAAGTAATTAATTAAGCTCTTTAAGTAACCTTTAAGTTCCTAGACACACATCTAGGCTCATATTGTAATTAATCTAATTATCTGTTTTATATTGTTTTTTTTTTAATCTGCATACCCTGTTGTGTGAGGTCAATGTCGATGACTCAATACTAAGGTTCTGTTCATTTCACCAATTCAAGTTTAGAATTTGAGTTTTACTACAGTAAAAAGTTATCAGAAACAGACACGTCTAATTTTTTTATTATAGTAAAAAATTCTCACATAAAATTACATATCATCTCAAATTAAAAACTCGAATCAATAAATTAAACAGGTTTTAAGACATTGTGCCTCTCACTAAATCTAGTGCGAGACACAATCTCTCCTCACAAATGAAAGGCAATTCCAACGCCGAGTTTGTACGAGGGAGCTCGCCTCACTGTCACCAGTTTCACCTTGGATTTGTGTGAGAGAGCTCAGCTAGTAGGTATATGTGTACCAAAATAATAATTATAAAAAAAGAATGAAATTCAGTGGGGCCGTACATGTAAAAACAGAATCTTAGTGGGGTAGATGAGAAAATCACAAAAATTTTAAAAGCTTAATATTATTATTATTATTATTATT
>NW_010356727.1:0-1412 GCF_000414095.1 Morus notabilis | reverse complement strand
TATTTTCTCTCACAAAAAATACACGTAAATCAAAAATGGTTCGAATCACGTGGTTTGAATCCTCCAACCAAACGTCGTCACATAAAAGTTAGAAGCAGAAGCAAAATCTAAAAGCTACATATTCCAACCTTTCTAAATAGCTTAAAAAGTGCATTGGTCTTTGTGCAAAGTGCTTATCAACCTTTTAACCAAACACTATAGTTGTATAGGTTTTGTGCAAAGTACTTTTAGAAGTTGTAAAAGCAATCCCAAACACACCCTAAGTCAAATTTGCTGATCAGGCTCCCGTTAATTATTTACTCTCAATACTTGCATCATCTGCACAAACTTTTATTTCATTTTATTTTAGTCATCATCTAGTTTATTTAGGGAACGTTGAGCCATTGGTGAGGTTCTTTTGGGTAGACATGATTCTTGGTGTCAAGTACACAAACGTAGTGGACGATAGTTCTCACTGCTCATGAGACAGATTAATCATAAAAAGTCACTACTTGCTTGTTAGTGTTGGTTGCCGAATCGAATTCGGCTGCGGAAGCGTGGAGAAAGGCGGATCGTGTATAACAAAAATTTTCATAAAACTTTTGAGATACTCTATAGATTATATTAATTTATGCACGAATAAATTAATCGCATTAATTTATATATCAAGAACTCAATCCGGAAAAATATCTGGAAGCCGACTCGGATGATAACTTAAGTTCTTTGTCCACGAACAGTCCTTGCTCCAAGCTTTGTATTTAGAAAACCAAAGTCTTCCACGTCAATTTCTTGATTCCACGTAGACGTGTGTATGGGCACACGTGAGACAAAACATGTTTATGAAACACTCGAATTTCCACAAACACCAACGCATGCACGATGTGGAATTTTTTGGGAGAAAAAATTTTCCTCTCTTTTTCCTATATGAGAATTTCGGCCACCAACTTTTAGGGCTGAATAATTGTTTCAAAAATTGTGTCCACAATTCTCTATCATTCTCATATTTAAAGAGTAGAAGTCAAACTTCAAAAATGAATCAAATCTCTATCTCCTATTTGAATTTTGGAACAAAAAATTCATTCCTTTTATCCATAAGGTGGCCGGCCATTCCATTAGGGTTTCACCCTGTGTGTGGCGCCAATAACATATAGGGAAGGAAGAGAAATCATCCTTTATCCTGTAGTCCAATTTTAATTCGAATTCAAATTCGAATTTAAGTCAAACCAAACTTAAATTAATTTGAATTCTAAAATTTAACAACTTATCAAATAAGTTTAAATGGATAAATATAGATGTGTTCAAATTTAAATTTAAATAATCACATTATTTAAATAATAATTAATTCTCAATTAATTATTTTTTGAATATTTAATTTTAGAATTTCGTAATTCTAAAATTCCCATTTTACCATTTGTGTCTGGTAGAATTACAAG